>NW_020676308.1:0-1374 GCF_002925995.2 Terrapene triunguis
AGATCTCTTGACTGGCCAAACATTCCAGTGGTTCTGCTTGAAAAGGACTGCTTCTGCACCCTGCAATCATACCAGACAGCTCCACTGGGGAGAAGCTCCTTCCATTCATTTTTAAATGTAAGGAGGATTTGTTTAATTGAAAATTGTCTCTGATAACTTATGAATACATAGGCACTATGTAATTCAAGTAATTAATCAAATTAATTAACATAATTAATTGAGTAATTCAAATAATTAAAGTACTAGGAGGCCAAGATAAGCAGTTCAGTTCAGAACTGAACATGGCCTCCTAGTACTTTAATTGAAACTAAAATGCCTTCTGTGTTGGCCCTTAATAGAGAAATGGACTTTGTTGGATGCAAGTATTAATAAATGGAAAAAGGGGTCTGAATATTACTCCTAGGGGAATTCTGCACTACTGCGCATGTGCATAATTAATGAGCCTAGGATTTAGAGCAGGGAGTCAGTTCACTTGGGTTTTATTCACATTCTTTTACTAACTTGCTAAGTGGTGTTGAGCAAGTAACTTAATTCCCTGTGACACAAATCAGCCATAAATGGGGATAATGCTTACCATTCTCACAAGGGTGCTGTGAGTCTTAATTCATTAGTATTAGGTAAGTGCTTTAAGATTTTTGGATGAAGATGCTAAAGAAGGGCAAAGTATTATTGGAAAAGCTTACTGCAAGTCCTATAGTGTACTTTTACTATATCCAGCCCCTGTACTCCACTGTGTGTAAAAGGACAACGCTTTCTTTATAGAGCATTATATCATCCTGATCTGTAATAACAGCATTTTGCATTCTGAGTTTATGCCTGAGGACAGAAGAATGAATACAGATTATACTGATGGTGCGCCAGGCCAAGTTCTATACTGAATTACCCCCATGCATTCCCCTATACCCCCATGAAGTCAGGTAGAATTTGGTGTGGACACATGGAAAGCAGATGTAATTTAATGAAATTGCCCTACCTCATCCTGTCGCAGTCTCTCTAGCAGAACTGTCACAACGCTAGCCAGCTTGGTCTCAGCTATACGGGCAATCCTGAGGGCAATTAAGCCCTTATCTTGGTCATCCATATTTGCCAGGAGGGAAACAACCTCATTATAAACATCTGAAATTAAATAAAAGGATTCGGCTGGTTACCACTGATAGTAGAAATTGATGCCGGCCTCTTTAATTCACTGTCCAGTAAAGATTCTGCAGGAGCCCAAACACTGTGAGAAGTAGACCTGGGAATCATGTAAATCCTCTTCCTTGCGCCTGATGACCAGGTTTATTTGCTGAACTACCCAATGTGTTTGCGGGGAAATCATAATGAAGATAATTTGCTCCTTTCAAGTAGATCCCCACGTAAAATAATCTTCCTTTC
>NW_020676309.1:0-1784 GCF_002925995.2 Terrapene triunguis
ATGCGAAAGGGGGAGCAAGCATAGAATCCACAGTTATTATAAAACTGGTGTGCACACCGCCAGCTTTAGCAAGCCTGGCACTATAGGAAAAAGAGTGTAAACTTTCAGTTAATTAACCAAACTCTGAAGGATATAGGAGTTTAGGTTTAAATTGTGTTATAAAGGTACATAATCCGGGAAAGGATTAACCAAACTCTGAAGGATATAGGAGTTTAGGTTTAAATTGTGTTATAGAGGTACATACACCCTCAGCCGTAGCAAGACTGAGCTAAAGAGGAGAACTTAGTGTTTCTCACTCTGATCCGGGGAAGGATTTGTATAATTGGTGTATGAACCCTCGGTGGTAGCAGACCGAGTAATACAGAGGGAGGCTTAGCGTCTCTCCCTCTGGCCCAGAGTGGGTTAAAAACATAAGATACAGATCTTGTTCTGTTAAATCAAACTCTGAAGGATATAGGAGTTTGGGCAGTGCAGTGTGGTTTATGTTTGTTTGTTTGTTTTGTTTTTTTGTAAGTAATATTGTGGTAATTTCACAATTTTAAAGAAAATGTTTAAGGAACGGGACCAGGAAGGGTGGGGGCTAGTTGAAAAGCCCACCCTCCTTGCTAAATTGGTAGTGGAACAAGGCTTGTGCCCGTGGAAAGAAACTGTTTATTGAAAAAAGCAGGATCGGGCCCAGGCAAGCAACAGATAGAAAAACTAAAAACAGGTTAGGTACAGAGAGTTAAAACAGCACTCTCAAATCTTACAGCAGCAGTAACATCAGGAGAAGAAACATTTGAGACCCCAGAAGGGGGCAGACCTTTGGGACCCCTCTGGAGATTGGGAAGGGGGATATTTGGGATATTTGGGTAAATTCCTCCTCCCAGGGCCAAAATGCCATTAAAACAGTTAACAACAGTGCCTGCTTCTGCCTCAGATCTCCAGGCTATGGCAAAATGGCTGGAGATTTTAAAACATAATTTTTTTTCTAGATGAAGTGCTAACGCCCTTTTACTGAGAGAAAGGGAGGATTTACACTCACAAAAAAATGCATCACTTAATTAGCATTTGTGCAGCCCCAAGTACCAAACACACTGTGGCAGAAACTAAGCAGGTTCTGCCATGGTGGAAGCACTGTGCTAATTTGTTTCCAAGCTTTTATCTTTCAGGCTCTAAACCAGAACATCAGGAGAGCTGGTACCAGCTGAAGAGTTATAAAATACCATGGTTATAGTGTCATGACAAAGTCTGTGTTCAGTGTTCTGTGTTGCATGTTCTGTGTCTGTCTCTAGTGGTGTCCTGTGCTGGCATTGGGTCCAGAAAAAGAGGGGATACTACACTAGACAGGGCAAATGTCTTTTCCTCTCTCTACTTCCCCCATGTCCATCCAATTTATCAATTACCACTTGTGTCCAAAGGATTTTGGTCCCCAGTGCATCAGGTTTATTTTTTGTTAGGTTCTCTAATAGTCATTTTGTTGTTAATTTTTGTTATTAATACATTTGTATTGTTAGTTACATTTGCTTGTATTGTTAATTCCACACTTTCCTTTATGCACTCTGGTTCTACTTCCCCCCAAGCCCTAAAGGGTAGTTCTTGGGCCCCCATAACCTGTAAAACCTTGGCCCATGATTGTAGGGCCCCATCTTTCAGGTCCCCAGAAACCTCTTAAGAACAACTGTTAAAAATAGGAAATTCTGCAACATTTTAGCAACTAAATGTTAGTTTAAGTCCAAATCAGCTTAACCGTGCATAACAACTGTGGTACTCCTACAAAATCTTATTTGTTGTGTGTGCTTAAG
>NW_020676310.1:0-2877 GCF_002925995.2 Terrapene triunguis
CAGCAGCTCCCACCCCCCTATGCATTTACTGCTCCTCTCCCTCCAAGCAGAACCCACCACCAGCTCCCTAATAATCCCTTACCTGAGCCAGCTCCATTGCAGCCATTTCCTTCCCCCTGGGAGAATGGGATGATCTGGAGCGAAACCTGGACGTTATTCTGTAACCTGCCAGGGAGAGAAGGGCAATGTAAGAGAATTCATAGGAGTTTTTTGTCCATTCCACATGACGATTCCCCCCAGGATTTTCCCTGCTAATGGACATTCTAGGTTCTGCCACACTGTGAAGCACAGAGTGACCTTATTCCAGTACAGGCCTAGCCCCCTCCCACCAGGGTGTAACCCTCTGAGACATGGTGAAACCCTCCCAGTAGCAGAGTCTCTCTGTCACACTAATCAAGTTTGCGGACAATACCAAGCTGGGAGGGGTTGCAAGTGCTTTGGAGGATAGGATTAAAATTCAAAATGATCTGGACAAACTGGAGAAAAGGTCTGAAGTAAATAGGATGAAATTCAATAAGGACAAATGCAAAGTACTCCACTTTGGAAGGAACAATCAGTTGCACACATACAAAATGGGAAATGACTGCCTAGGAAGGAGTACTGCGGAAAGGGATCTGGGGGTCATAGTGGATCACAAGCTAAAGATGAGTTAACAGTGTAACGCTGTTGCCAAAAAAAAAGCAAACATCATTCTGGGATGTATTAGCAGGAGTATTGTAAGCAAGACACAAGAAGTAATTTTTCTGCTCCACATTTCAGGAAAGATGTGGACAAATTGGCAAAAGTCCAGAGAAGAGCAACAAAAATTATTAAAGGTCTAGAAAACATGACCTCTGAGGGAAGATTAAACAAACCCAATTTTTTTCAGTCTGGAGAAGAGAAGACTGAGAGGGGACATGATCACAGTTTTCAAGTACATAACACGTTGTTAAAAGGAGGAGGGAGAAAAATTGTTGTTCTTAACCTCTGAGAATAGGACAAGAAGCAATGGGCTTAAATTGCTGCAAGGGTGGTTTAGGTTGGATCTTAGGAAAAACTTCCTAACTGTCAGAGTGGTTAAGCACTGGAATAAATTGCCTAGGGAGGATGTGGAATCTCCATCACGGGGGATTTTTAAGAGAAGGCTAGACAAACACTTGTCAGCCATGGCATGCACCCCCTGCCATGCCGGATCCACCATTTTTGCGCACCCCAAAGGATCCTCTTGCGCACCCCACTTTGGAGACCACTGGTCTAGATAATACTTAGTCCTGCCTTGAGTGCAGGGGACTGGACTAGATGACCTCTCGAGGTCCCTTCCCGTCCTACGATTCTATGAACCAAAGGCCAGAGAAGAGCAGAATCAAAGGAGGCACTTTGGGGGATTCTCCCTGTCATTGTCCCCAGGGCAGCTGTCTCAGGTTTAACAAGTTGTTTGATGTTCCAGCCTTTATACAGTCTCTCCTGGGAGTGCCCCTTTCATGGGCTGGGCCTAGTTTTAGCTTTTGGCAAGCGTGACCCCAGGAGCTCTGAGACTGGGCCTTCTTGTCTCAGCACCTTGTTTCTTTCTGTGGCTTCCCAGTGAGTCCAAATGAGTAGATACTCCTGATAGAACCTGTGAACATAGGAATGGGCCTATGGTCCATCTAGCTCAGTGGCCAATGCCTGCCCCCGCCCCAGAGGGAATGAACAGAACAGGGAATCATTAAGTGATCCATCCCCTGTCACCCATCCCAGCTTCTGGTAAACAGAGGCTAGAGACACCAACCCTACCCATCCTGCCTGTGACACTGGCAAATGAGTGTTAGCTCTTGCAAAAGCCCCCATGTCTTAACCAAACATGGACAAATGCATAGCTGGAATCAGTCTGGCTCACCTGTGCTAGTATTGTTAAGACAGGTATTAGAATGATAAGAATGTGTTTAGTGTTTAGACTTTATTGAATGCTTGTGGGTTGCTGCCTGGGTTAACATCTGACTAGTTGCACTGTGAGTCCCTATGGCTATGTAAATCACCAGACAGGAGAGAGACTTTACCTATGAAGTGCTTATTGGCAACAGAATGCATTACATCCTGCATGGCAGGAAAGGTCCATCAACACCAGATAGAGTATTATGGGATGTTAAAGAAGGCAAACGACTGTTGTTGTGCTCTTAACTTCCCATTAGCTGAGTTTGCGGCTCAGAGCACATGGCAGGAAGGGGATAAAAACCCCATACAGAAGGAACTGATTATCTGTATGCTGCTTGGACTCTGAGGGGCAAAGTTTCTAGGCATAAGCAAGAGATCCCCAGCTGCTTAGCCCTAAAGAATATGTAGAGCTTGATTATTATAGAAGCTTCTATATCCTTTTGAAATTTAAGACTAACTCGTCTGCATCTATATGATTACCTGCTTTAACTTTGTAAGCAACTCTCGTTTCCTTTTAAATAAATCTTAATACAGGTTATTACAGGACTGGCGACAAGTGTTGTCTTTGTTGTGAGATCTAGATTCAATTGACCTAAGTGGCTGGTTCTTTGGGACTGGCAGTAACCTGAACATTGCTGAGATTTGTGGTGTAAGGCAGTGGTTCTCAACCAGGTATCTGGGGCCCCCGGCGGGCCACGAGCAGGTTTATGGGGGACTGCCAAGCAAGGCCGGCATTAGACTCACCGAGGCCCAAGGCAGAAAGCTGAAGTCGCAGCACATTGGGCTGAAGTCCGGGGCCCTGAGCCCCATCACCCAGGGCTGAAGCCAAAGCTTAAGCAATGTAGCTTTGTGGGGGCCCCTGTAGCATGGGGCCCCAGGCAGTTGCCCTGCTTGGTACCCCGTAACACCAGCCCTGGCTTTTATATGCAGAAAACCAGTTATTGTGGCCCACATGAGCTGTGGAGTTTTTATAGCATATTGGGGGGG
>NW_020676311.1:0-1673 GCF_002925995.2 Terrapene triunguis
CAGACAGGTTTCTGCTGGTACCAGCTCACATACTGTTTGTCAATCTCTTCTCCTGTGCAGGTGTGGGGTTGGGAAGGGGGAGTGTGTGACAGGAAGCGTGTGTGTGTGTATGTGTGTGTGAGAGGGAGAGAGAGAGAGAAAGAGACAATGTGTGTTGGGGGAGAGTGAGTGTGTCGGCATACTCTCCTAAATTCAAACAGCCGCTGGCCCAGAAACACCATGAGGCCCTTTCCCTCTGCGCCAGATGCACCAGGTATGGGTCAGGCAGGCTCAACCAGGCAGGATCCAAGTATGAAGGGGCTCAGTGTGGGGGGATCCAGGTGTTGGGTGAGAGGATTCTGTGTGGGACAATCTGGGTGCAGGCAGATTGTGGGGGGATCTGGATGCACAGGGGCTCGTGGGGGGGGGGGGTTTCCAGGTGCAAGGGCAATGGGACTCTGCAGGGGCTTCCAGGTGAAGGTGGTTGGGGATCAGTGGAGGGGTCTGGGTGTGGGGTCTCAGCAGGGGAGTCTGGGTGCAATAGTTGGGGGTTAGTGGTGTGGGGGGTCTGGATATGGGGGCTCAGGGGATGCGGGGGTGGGGCTCATCAGGGTGGGGGTTTGAGTGCAGGGAGCTCAGTGGGGGTGGTCTGGTGCAGGGGGTCTGGGTGCAGGGGGGCTTCAGATGCAGGAGTTGAGGTTCAGTGGGGTGGGGTTTGGGTATGGAGTGCTGGGTGAGTTTTGGGTGCATGGGGTGAGGCTTGGCGGGTGTGTCTGGGTATGGGAGGTCCAGATGCGTGGGGGTTGGGCGGATGGGGGAGCAGCTCCCCGTACAGTGACCCCTCCCCCTGCAGCTGAGGAGTGATGGGGGCAGGAAGCAGGGGAGGATGCTGAGCTTGCTGCAGCTGGGGGAGGTTTCTGGGGTTGGGTCTGACACAGCCAGGAGTAAAACCATTCCACACCCTTCTGCAGCTTGTGGATGATCAGCTCCCCCTAGTGGTCAATGTCACACACGCCAGGATCCTGTTCCTCTGCAGGGCTGTAGAGCAGGATCACTTCACAGGCATTGCAGCACACAGGCTGTTCCTCCGCAGGCTGATCTGCTTCTCTGTGTCATCCAGTTTGATCACGCGTCGCCATCAACTTGGAGATCAGTGTCCAGCCTAGGACTGTTACCGGGTGAGGGGCGTCCTCATTCTGTGGGACAACAGAAGAGGTGGCAGAGTTCAGAGCTGTAACAGAGCCAGGGGTGGGTCTAATTCTTGTTTGTCCCTGTAAGAAGAATGAGGAGGAGACCTCATTGCTCCCTGCATCAGCCTTTTGCTTTGCAAGCCTCTGGGTGAAATCTTGGCCCCACTAAAGTCATGGGAATTTTGCCAGTGACTTCAATGGGGCCAGGATTCTCCCCCATGCAGGGAGGTGAGATTGCTCCCAGGGGTTACTAAGGAGACATACTGTGAGCCCAGGCTGCCGAGAAGGGTTTGTGGGCAGATGAAATACGAAGCCTCCATCCCCAGTTTGGAAATGGCCCTTCACGCTGTCACAGAAAGAATGCGAATAAACATGCGCCTGAGACAACAGAGGTTTGTGTCTCACTTCCCCGTCTGACGGTGTCACTGTGAGAAGAGCTGCTGTCACTGTCCCACCTCTGACAGTAATAATCAGCCTCGTCCTGCGCCTGGACTCCAGTGATGG
>NW_020676312.1:0-1056 GCF_002925995.2 Terrapene triunguis
TGAGGAATGACAAAGCCCCTCGCTGTGAAACCACTTCCCTGGGAATCCGTCCATTCTGGGACAGATCCACCCCCCCCACTCCACTTGGAGCTGGGGGGCTTCAGGGCTCTTCCACACGGTGGGAGGGGGAAGTTTCGAGCTCCCCTCCCCGAATTCCATTGATCACCCCCCATATCCCCTCTCCCCATTCCTGCTGTGTCTCCCTGGGGATGCTGCGTCCCCAGAAGGGGAGTGGTGGGTGTGGGGGGAGGTGACTGGCTCAGCGTGGCAGCCCCTAGTTGTGAAATGCCAAATGTTGCATTTAAACCCTTCTCGGCCATTGCTGTTGCTCCTCGGGGGACTGGCGGGGCTGGGTTATATTTCCCGGTGCAGTGCTGTTCTGTGTCTGTACTGAACACAGGCTCACATCCACAACGCTATATACACTCTAACTACCAGTGGATTTGGGGCACAGTGTATAACCCCGTATCTCATGGCAGGCAGTAGGTGGCCCTGAGAGTCACACGTCCCCCTCACCCATCGACTCTGTCGTCACGTTCTGTGTCCTCTCCGGAGACCGGAGCGCAGTGGCCAGTGCGGCCAGTTCTATGCTCTGCAGCAGGACCGTCACGGCTGACCCCACGTCCCCCCTGTCTCCACCATCCCAGAGGGAGGTGCTGTTCAGGAGGGTGTTGAATCGGAGAGTTGATTCCTGGGGACAGGAAAGAAAAGGCCCTGGGAGTGAGGAGTCGGTGGGTTCAGGTTCCACGTCCCATGTGTTCCCAGGGGGCATCGGGCATCACAGCTTCTCCCAGTTCAGGGGGAAGCAATATTCTCAGAGGGGGGGCCTTTTACAAAGGGGGGTCTACTGAGGCTAACTCAGGGCCCCACTGGGACCTGAAGCCAACTGGGATTAGAACCCTTTGTCCTTCCTTCTTCACTCCCGCTCCCCCATCGCTCCATAACAGATGCCAGAGAACAACATTGTCACAAGCCCACGGCTTCCTAGGCTGCCTCTATGCTGCATCCAGCAGCTGCTCAGAAATGTCTGGCAGGGCAGGGATAGAGCCCAGATCC
>NW_020676313.1:0-1855 GCF_002925995.2 Terrapene triunguis
GGGGCGAGAGACAGAGCCCAGGGCCCGGCCTGGGGATCCATGGGGAGGGAGGGAGGAACGGGGAACCCAGACTCGGGTTTGCTGCCTGGGAACTGCTCTGTGCCATGGTTTGGGCCCTCGGTGTCTCCATCCCCAGGAGCTTACCTTGTGTGGCTTTTCCCTCCTTCTTGTAACAACCTTTTATCTACTTGAAAACTGTTATCATGTCCCTTCTCAGTCTTGTCTTTTCCAGACTAGACAAAAACATTTTTTTAAATCTTTCCTCATAGGTCATGTTTTGTAGACCATTAATAATTTTTGTTGCTCTTCTCTGGACTTGCTCCAATTTGTCGACATCCTTCTTGAAATGGGGCGCCAGAACTGGACACAATACTCCAGTTGAGGCCTCATCAGAGCGGAGTAGAGCGGAAGAATTACTTCTCGTGTCTTCCTTACAACACTCCTGCTAATACTGCCCAGAATGAGGTTAGCATTTTTTGCAACAGCATTACACTGTTGAATCATATTTAGCTTGTGGTCCACTATGACCTCCAGATCCCTTTCCGCAGTTCTCCTTCCTAGGCCGTCATTTCCCATTTTGTGTGTGCAACTGATTGTTCCTTCCTAAATGGAGAACTTTGCATTCGTCCTTATTGAATTTAATCCTATTTACTTCAGACCATTTCTCCTGTTTGTCCAGATCATTTTTAATTTTAATCTTACCCCCAAACCACTTACAAGCCCTCCCAGCTCAGTATTGTCCGCAAACTTTATAAGCGTACTCTGTATGCCATTATCTAAATCATTCATGAAGATATTGAACAGAACCGGACCCAAAACTGATCCCTACGGGACCCCACTCGGTATGCCCTTCCACCGTGACTGAACCACTGATAACTACTCTCTGGGAATGGTTTTCCAACTAGTTATGCACCCACCTTAGAGTGGCTCCATATAGGTTGTATTTCCCTTCTTTGTTTATGAGGTCACATGAGACAGTGTCAAAAGACTTACTAAAGTCAAGATATACCACGTCTACCACTTCCCCCCATCCACAAGGCTTGTTACCCTGCCAAAGAAAGCTATCAGCTTGATTTGACAAGATTTGTTCTTGACAAATCCATGCTGACTGTTAATTACCACCTTCTTATTTTCTATGTGTTTGCAAATTGATATCGAACCTTGTAAAACATGTGTAGCTTTGCTAGTGGCTGGCCCCAGACTTACATGCCCATTGTCTTCCTGCAGGAGAGCATTGAATCTATAGACCATATACTCTGATTTCTTCTGCTGATTTGCATGCTGTTACTTTCCAATATGCATCTCCATGTCTCTCTGCATCTTCTTTCACTTCCTCCTTCCTCTCCCCCAGGAGCACTACATCATCTGCAAAACTCATGTGCCGGGGGCCACTCTCTGGCTGCTTTCTGTCAATGCCTCCAGCACCGACGTGAACAAAAAGGGGCTTATTCTCAAGCCTTGATGTATTCCAGCTGTTACTAGAAACTGTTTCCTTTCTCCACATGAACCTCACGCTGTGGCAACAGCATCATCGTACATGTCCTGGACACGTCTCATATAAAAGCTTTATTCACTCAATTAGGGGTGTCACGATCAGGCCCCTGCATAAGGCAAACACCAATGTTGGTCGCCCTTCAGCGCCTTCAGAACTCACCCTCTGCCCTGGGTCTCTCTGCAGGGAAAGCGGAGCAGCGGAAGCAGCAGTTTTTGCTCTTTCTTTAATTCAATCTTAAACATTGTGATGTCCACCTGCGGAGAGGGGAATGCAACATTATCACTGGAGGTGAGAGGCTCCATCCCTTGAATGCGCCCTGCAGACTAGTGCCCCTGTGTGTGCCCCAGAGCCCTGTGTGCT
>NW_020676314.1:0-11441 GCF_002925995.2 Terrapene triunguis
GAGATGTCAGGCTTTTTGGTTCTTAAATCACCGTCCGGCCGGAATTTTTAAAATACGGGATGTATGGTAACCCTATTGGTACAAAAAATACATACTGTGGCACAGCCCTTAAATCAGAACTTTTTATAGGGAACCCGTTGTTAAGATTTTAGCAGCTCATCACTGGATGCAAGCAAGCTGCAATGGGGATTCAGGATCTCGATGCCTAGCGACTTTAATAGTTCTTAGGCATGGATGTCAGTCATGTCCATATTGACTGTTACCATACCAGAATATCCATGGTTAGTATGAAATAAAAGGAATTGCTCCTTGGAAATTGATACTCTCACCACTGGAGCTTATTCAGTTGCACTTAGTATTGGGCAAATAACTGACTTTTTGGTTCACTGGCAATTTTGCACACACACAAAAATAAACAAAAAACAAAACAGCAAATCAAAAAGTTTTAAAAAAAATCATTTAAGGTCAAGTGGAAAGTTCTGTGCAACCCAAAATAAAAGGTTTTGTTTCCATCTTGCACTTTTTCCACATTTCAAAATGTTTCTAAAGAAAAGTGAAGGAAAATTCAAAACAAAAAAGTCATTTTGAATTGAAATATCGAAACATTTCCTTTTGAAAAAAGTGAAATGAAATGTTTTTGATTTTTGTGGAATTTTATTTTTTTCCCTTGTCCGAAACAAGTTGGCTAAATCAATGCAACTTCTCAAAATCAGGGCCGCCCAGAGGGGGGGGCAAGTGGGGCAATTTGCCCCGGGTCCTGCAGGGGCCCCCATGAGAATATAGTATTCTATAGTATTGCAACTTTTTTTTTATGGAAGGGGCCCCCGAAATTGCTTTGCCCCAGGCCCCCTGAATCCTCTGGGCGGCCCTGCATAAAATGTTTAGTTTAACCTGCATCTGCAGTTTTTGCTGAAAAAGAAAATTTTCAGATGAAGAATGTCACCCCATTCTACTTGCCCTATAGTGCTCTTCAGCACAAGCACAGTCTATTTGCCGGGTTCAGAGAAGGGCAACTAAAATGATTAGGGGTTTGGAACGGGTCCCATATGAGGAGAGATTAAAGAGTCTAGGACTTTTCAGCTTGGAAAAGAGGAGACTAAGGGGGGATATGATAGAGGTATATAAAATCATGAGTGATGTGGAGAAAGTAGATAAGGAAAAGTTATTTACTTATTCCCATAATACAAGAACTAGGGGTCACCAAATGAAATTAATAGGCAGCAGGTTTAAAACAAATAAAAGGAAGTTCTTCACACAGCGCACAGTCAAGCTGTGGAACTCCTTGCCTGAGGAGGTTGTGAAGGCTAGGACTATAACAGTGTTTAAAAGAGAACTGGATAAATTCAGGTTAAGTCCATTAATGGCTATTAGCCAGGATGGGTAAGGAATGGTGTCCCTAGACTCTGTTTGTCAGAGGGTGGAGATGGATGGCAGGAGAGAGATCACTTGATCATTACCTGTTAGGTTCACTCCCTCTGGGGCACCTGGCATTGGCCACTGTCAGTAGACAGGATACTGGGCTAGATGGACCTTTGGTCTGACCCAGTACGGCCTTTCTTATGTTATAACCCCACCACAAGAAATTGAGAAATAAGGCCTGCAGCATTGCCAACCCGAAACATTGAAAAATCCTGAGTCAGGTCCTCCAAAAATCATAAGATTGGCTTAAAAAATCACAAGATTCTTCAAAAATCAAGTTTGTGGGGGTAGGGGGTTGCATTCCCCTTCTGACCCTTTAGGGCCACACTTACATTTTCAAGGTTTTCCCCACAACCACAAAGGTGACAAACAATAAGTGAAAGCTGAGATTCTCATGCAATCACTGGATTCCAACAGCTGAAGCTTTAAGAACAAAGCCAAATACTGCGATTCTCATGACAAAATCATGAGAGTTGGCAATGCTGGGCCTGAGATCATTATTGCAGACAGCAGGACTGGCCTCATTGACAGGAGCAATTTTAACTACTTGGACGTACTTTGATACTAAGTAGGACCCGCTGTTTATGTTTATAACATGTCTCCATTTCTTATTAATTGCCCAAACGTCTTCTCATTGTCTCTCTTGCTGAAGACAGATTTCCAAAGGGGGTCAATATCATTTCATTCTGTCCCTCCACTTCATGTACTAGCAGGCCTCCTTCTCTAGCATTTTTTCCCCTTGTTGGCTAGAGAGATTCACTTACTCAGCCAGTAGGTCTAACAGATCTTGATTAAGGCAAACCACGCAGTAAGTGGCGATCAGTTACTCACAAGTGGGCAGCTCATCAAGATGATTTCGTCACACTTGCCTCCAGTACCAGACAATACAGCTTCAGCTTCCGTTTGTTTCACACATTTATTGATACCTTTTTGTTAGCTTTTCTTAGACATTTCTCATTTCCATGTAGGGTGACCAGACAGCAAGTGTGAAAAATTGGGACAGGGGGTTGGGGGTAATAGGCGCCTATATAAGACAAAGCCCCAAATATTGGGACTGTCCCTATAAAATCGGGACATCTGGTCACCCTATTTCCATGTTAACTCCCCGCCCAGGTTTGGGGTTCGTTCAAATCAGTTGCTTCTAGCTTTGTAGCTACTTTATCTTTTATTGGCCTCACAAACATGGTTACTCTGTAGCACTAAGCATCACTGCCCTGCCATTCCTTGCATAGTTCTACTAAAGATTAAGCTGTTAAATGTTATCAGAACAGATTCTTAAAAGTCCCAGCAGGCTCTGCATCGGGGCTAAATGAGCTTCCACTCCCAACACTCCTCCCCTGTACCAGCTGTTCTTACTCCATTTTACTCTTTTGGCTTTTGTCAACCCATGCTGCTTTGCGGAGGAGGAAGGGGGAATACGCTGTTCACTGTGATGGGGTCTACAGGCCCCTCACTGATCCAGTATTGGACTTGGGGTGCCCTGCCCCTCAACAGGTGCATAGCCTGCTCCCAGTGGAGGAAGAGTTTAAAAGGACACTGATAGCCCAGGGGAAGGAGCTGCATGTGGCACCAGGCAACAAGGCTGGCGCTGAGAGCTTTGCCAGGAGCGGCAACAGCTTTGGGAGGGTTTCTCCAGGAGCAGGGACTTGGATTCCTCCCCACCCCCGCCCCTTTGAGAGATGAAAGCCTGAGAGAGATGGACTGACTGAACTGGACACAGAGACGGAGGGAAGTCTGCTAAGCCAGCGACGGTGCCCCAAACTGAGGAGCTCCAGATGGGTAGGCGGTGACAAAATTTGGGGCTGGTTGGTAACTGAACTGGACACTTTGAGAGACCCTCAGGGAGCTGGGCTGACACCCAATAGAGTGGATGGGCCTGGACTTAGGTTTGGGATGTATGAACTGTAATGCTGGCAAGCCTGTAAAGAAATTGACACTGACACAAATGCCTAATATAGAAGCACCAAGTGGGATTTACACTACGGTAGCTTAATTCAGCAACCACATGCAGACACTTACCAGTGTGCTCCTTCTGGAATGCGTCTGCATAATATACATTCCCTGATGAGGTCCAACTCCTTACGTAGGAAATAATGGCCCATATGGGGAAAAGATTAGCGTATTTCCAAGCTATCTGATTTGTCCAAATGAAGAAAATATTAGAATCCCAAGATAAAATAAGCACCCTCATGAGTCATGAAAATCCCTTTCTTGATTTGATAAAAATTAACATAATGGGTTATGGGGCGGGGAAAATGCCCTGGCTTTGTCCAGGGCTGGCTTTGTCTGTGACATCAGCACTAAAGCAAGGCATAAAACAGGCAAACGGGGGCTCTTTGGCTCACAGAGTCCAATCATTGGAGGAAGGAAGAAGCATCACACTCCAGAACTCCTGCTTGATACACAGTAAGTACCTTAGCAGGTCTGTGTGCCATCCACACACACGCGGCTGAGGCGAAGGCATCCTGGTGAAAGCAGGGGGAGAGCAAAATAAGCCAGAGGTAAACTGGAAGGGGTTTGAACTGCACCTTTATTGAATCCACTGGTTTTTCCCTCCATTCTTTGTTTGCTTGTGTGATGTGTTATCTTGGGGACGCAGCTACGGTGGTTTCATGCGGTGACCCTTGTGTGCTGTGGAAATGTGCTTGTTAGCATGGTTGAAGTTTTTAGTGTGTGTGTTTCTGCCCATGAATGTCTGTGTACTATCCATCCATGTGAGCAGTGTTTAAACATTCAGCAAACAGTATTTCCAATAAAGTGCTCTTTGCTGAAAGTACATAAAGTGTGCACTGAAAGGCAAGTGTCCATACACAGTCTGAGCCTTTGAGCTTGTATCCAAATGGCTTCTAATTCTGTTTTCCCATTACTGAACTATAACCACTACAATGTTGCTTTGCATGGCAAAACAGGTTATTTTATGTCGATTCAGTTTAGAGCTTTAGAATTTTCAAAAGGCCTGCAAAGTAAAACTGACTCTGTATGAGTCTGCAGCCGATGCTAAGAACGTCTTAAACAATACCTCTCATCCCTTCTAGGTTGTATATGCTCCATTTTAGCTCCTGAATTCCAGGTGGCAGAGGAAAACAACGCTGGGAATGTTAGGCGTCTAGCCTGTGCATTTATACTCAAATATTAACCTCCTTGTTTAAGACCCGTGAAACATCTTGTAAAACCCAATTGGAAAAAAAGGTGGGGAAGCCAGAAAAGAGTAAAATGATGTATTCCGTTTGGATCTTATTATCACCCGCAAGGCTGGTGATTGTGCATGAAGTTATGCACCAGCAGCTGTGTGCACTCACTTTTAAAAACTGTGCCCTGTGTGTCTTAGCTCATACCTGCTTTCTTCACTGACCCAGTTTTTGCATGAAGTTCCCACTGCAGATTGAGCCAGCTCTGGAAAAGCAAGGTGGATTCTCTTCTGTCTGTTGCATCAGCGGCAGAATTGCCAAATTCTGGACGTCCTGATGGCAGAATCTTTATTGCTGATGTAAAAAGCCCTTTGATTTTCAGAGCCTGGCTTGGATTTTCAGGTCTAGCACTTTGCAGGGGGAAATGGCCTTTTGATTTAACTGAGCACTCTGCTCAAGCCATAACAGCCACAGGTGACATCACTGTCATTAAGAGGTCAAATATATGACACTTGAGCATCCCAGGAGATGTAGGAACTAGAAATGGGCTGGGTGGGAATGCTGTTCTTCCATGGATACTCAGAGTTACCACCTAAACATCTGCATGTTAACTGGTGTCCCTGGGCCATGTCCTGCAGGAGTGGGGTGTGGACTGCCCAAAAGTCTGTCTTTGTACTGAATGGGGCAATGGACAAATGCAGCAGAACCTGCAGCCAGATCCAACTCTCATTCATAGTGCATCAGCTCCAGTGGCAGTCTTTTAAAAGTCCATACTCCGCTTGAATGCTGAGGGCGATGCAGTGAGAGCCTGCCAGTTGCACGGAGAAGCACTGGTGAGGAGTTTTGACTCCCATGCCCGGTATGTTCGGCTGCATGGATGCCATCACTTTAAACGAGAACGTAAGAAGCACGGTGTAAATTGTGCCATAAGGGGTGTGAAGGAGCCTCAGTGCTCAGAGTCCGTCTCTTCCAAGGTGCCAGAATACATCTGTTATATGTAGCACAGAATTTCACATTGTAAAATTGAGTGCACACAGCTGCGGTGCATAACTTCATGTACAATTATCGCCGCATGCAGGAGAGAAACCGGGAGGGCTGAAAAGGAGGCGATAAATGGTGATACAGCCCGGGGGAAAGAACAGGTGTGGATGGACAAAAGGTTCTATAAAGATTAGCACATTTCCTTCCATTGGATATTTGCGGCTATAAGGTTCAAACTCAGCAGCCTGCTAGTGGCACTATAACTGCAATCAGCTGCCCTTTCTGTTAAGAGATTTCCAAACAGATTCACTTCCTTTCTACCTGGAATCTCAGGGTGATTCCCGGCAAGGGGAAGGGCTATGGGACTTTGTCAGAGTAAATCATGCGAACAAATTGAAACCACACACCAGCTCTGTGGTGGGAGGCATCGGAGTAAACGCAAATCCAGTCTAGGGCTCGCCATCCACTGATGGCTCAGCCAGTTACAAGTATGAGAGTCAGGGCTTATGCGGCTCTGTCACGGGACTGATCCTGCTCTCCCACAGGGGTGTTCCTGCAGCTTATAGGAATTAATGGTTCGCTAGTCAGAGAAATAAGGAGGTGGCAACTAAGGGCTAGTCTAAACTAGAAAATTAGATCAACCCAGCTCCTGTTGCTCAGGAGTGTGAAAAATTCACACCCTTCCGCGGTGTAGTTAAGCTGACCTAAGTTCCCGTGTAGGTTGCTGGAACCATCAGTCTAGCTACCGCCTCTCAGGGAGGTGGATTAACTACACCGATGGGAGAATCTCTCCTGTCAGCATAGGTAGTGTCTACACCAAAGTGCTACAGTGGTGCAACAACTGTGCTGCTGTAGCATTTCAAGTGTAGACAAGTCCTAAGGCACCTGACTGGTGCCACAGGGGATACATGGTCATAGACAGTCATAGACCTGGGCTTGTGGACTTGGTGTCTCCAAGCTTGCACTTGAGTGTCTACATTGCGTCGTAAATCTAAGCGTCCAGTTGCTGGACCTGGGTCTCACAACCATGCTAACATGTCCAGAGTGCATTGCACAGACCTTCTTTCTGACTCGGATTTGTGGCGTGAGCTGCATTCACACTGCAAAGTGACCGGGCTTGGACCTGGATCTCAGCAGGTCACAGGCTCTGACCTCCCTCTAGCTGGGTCCTAGGACCCAGGTCCTGAGTGCTTGCAGACCCAAGTCAGACTGATTTGTATGCAGATGGAACGGGGTTTGGGCTCAAACCCGAGTCAGTGCCCGGGCTTGCTGTGCAGTGTAGCCACATTGCATAAATCCATAGGACAACACATAAACCTTCTCTGCAGACAGACATCGTGGCCAGTTTCCCCAGTAAGCTCCATCTGCTTTGCATCACTGAAGCATCTGTAAGCCTGTTTCGCTGGCCATTTAAACAGGCTTTCGGCTGCTTGCAGCACAAAGCAACAGGAATGTACTGGTGATTCTGGCCTCCCATACCAAAAGGTACTGAAAGGGTTAATACTTCTAGCCCTTTATTAAGGCACCTGAAACCATTCTTAGGGTGCCCGCTCAGGGCCTGAACCAAAGCCTGCTGACATCAATGGGAAGACTCCCAGTGGGCTTTGGGCTAGGCCCTAGAGCTGCAGTGTCAGATGTAGGGGTGCAGGAAGAGTCAGTTTGACAGCTGCCTTCAGTGTCACTGGGAACTGCATGGCTCCTTCCCCATGCACAGCTTTCAATAGGTAGCCGTCCTCACAGAACACCTCAATGGCATAATCCATTTACATGGATTTAATAGCATAGTTCAGAACAATAGTTTGTGAGTATACAGCACCTCCCATCATCCAAGGATCTCAACGTGCTTAACAAACATTCATTAAGACTCAGAACATGACATCAGGAAGTATTGTTCTGCCTATTTTACAGACAGGAAAGTAAGGACTAAAGAGAGTAAGGGACTGGCAAGAGTCAGTGATAGAACCAAACCCAGAAATCTACCAGTTCTGTGCCCTAGCCCAATGGTCTCGCCACTAGCCCACCCAGCTTCAAGTTCTGCTTGCCTTATTCATGCAAGTGGGCTCATTGGGCCAGATCTTGGATCCCCTACATCCTTCCCTATATTTTTCTAACCATTGCTTCATTAAATGACAGCCTCCCCCACACCGCCCGAGTTTCCTTTTTATTAACATCAATAAGAAATGGCTTCCCAAATGCCCTCTCTAACGTGATAGGGAAAGAATTAACAAGGTATTAGGACTTTCCACTGAGACTGTAGGTTACAATGGACACTTAAACTTGTGTTGACTCCTCATGCAGCCAGATTACTTGGTCATTTATTTCCTAGGATGAAGACATATGTCTATTTCTGAACCACTTCAGTGTTTTAAGCAGGTCAGTAACTTGGATAGAAAATAACAATGAACAGAAGTAATAGACCAGAAAGCAATTCTTTTCTTACAATGTCTTATTTTCATTCACCAAGAACTATACAAAAAGGAATAGCATTCAGAGCTTGTCAGGAATGTTTTTTACTCGGTGTTTTTCATCAGAACATGCTGATTTCTCAAAAACCAAAATGTATCATGCAAAAGGATCTGTTTTGATTAATTTCTTGGCTTGACTTTTTTTTGAAAATGTTCAAAATGTTTCATGTTAACATTTTTTGAAATGAAACGTTCTGATTCCGAAACAACGTTTCATTTCACAATTTCAGCTAGCGATAGTTCAAAAAATTAAGGGTCAAACTGAATAAAACACTTTGAAATGATCAAAGTGAAACATTTTGATTGGCCCAAACTGATTTTTTTTTTCAAATTTTCAGTTCAGGAAATTTTTGAGATTTTGACTTCTCATCCTGAGTCAGGATGGGGGGAAAATTTTAAAATATTGAAATATTTTTATGGAATGGGGAAAACATTTTGTTCCCACTTCCAAGAACCATGGCCAGAGGGGCAGGAGTTCACCCCTTACTCCTTGAGGGGAAGGCAGAAAAATAAACAGCGGTGGGCATGGGGAAGATGACAGGAGTATTTTATTTATAGACAAAGCACTTTGTTGGTGCTTCCTGAATATTACAGGAGTTGGGTAGGTGAGGTTGTGGGGCCTGCATTGTGCAGGAGGTCAGACTAGATGATCGTGATGGTCCCTTCTGGCCTTCAAGTCTATGAGTCTACACCCATTGGGAACTGACAGTCAGCTTAGGACAGTATACTGGCTGCAGTTGTTCCCTGACTTCAAGCTTTTCCAGGTAGCACAGCAGGAGATGGACAGAGAGGGAGAGTTGTGCTTTGATCCTTAAGATCTTGAGATGCCTCTAGCTGTGCTCAGAGGAGGTGTCTTGGATTCTTTATGTGCCCATGGCCCTCAATCAGATCACAGCCCCTTTGTGGCAAACACACAGTAAAGACAGCTCGGTCTGAGGTCCTGACCCTGGCCACGCAATGCCGCGGTGAACTCGCTGCAGCTCCACACAGATGCAGGGTTCTGGACACACACAGCTGCTTGTAGGGTAAGGGCCCAAGTTACGACAAGACACACCCAGACAAAGTCAAAAGCAATCGAGCAAGCGTAGCAAACAATGTGAGGGAATGAGGTGATGGGACAACAGATAAGGTGACCAAAGGGTGCATAGCGGATGAATATACACCGTAGATGGGTCTGAGTCGTCTTACAAGCTCAAATAAATTATGAGATGCAAACAAATGCACAAAATACTCTGTGCGATCCCCACTGTCCATTACTGAGCCATTAGCAGTTGTCACCTCCAATAGACTTCGTGACACACAAGTAGGCCGTGAGGAGAAGGAGGCCTGGGGTGGCAGTTCTGAGGGCTAGTTGGGACAGGAGCTCTCTGCACCGGGGAAGCATGGGAGAAGTGGACAGACAGGCCGACAAGGTAGGCATCGTCGGCAGACTGGAGTCAGCAGACATAGACAAAAAGAAGCGCAGGTAAGGAGCCGAGCCATGAAAGACATTAACAGTGAGAACAAGACGTTTAACCGACTGCAGGGAAGCAGGGTGATGTGGCCATAGCTAGAAGGTCAGAAGACAATCTCAGCCGTCGGACAGGAGGGGCTTGATCTGGCTGTCAGGGAGGCCAGGATAGGAGGTTGCAGGATCGAGGCCAGAGATGACGAGGGCTCAGAGAGTTTTTATGGTCCTTGGTGCCTTCAAAATACGTAGCTTTTGGTGCAGGGCTCAGTCATCTCCAGGGCAGAGTACTCTCAAAACTCTGGGCCCAGGGCATTCACTCCCACAAACACCCCTGATGGAGGGAGCAAATGCCATGGATCTCCTCAGTGGCCGCACTGCCAGGACTTCCAAAGCCAGCAGCTACTCCGCGGCTTTCCGGATGGATGGGCAGCAGAAACTTATTAGCCCTGGCTGTGTTACATCTCGGCCGTGAGCAATGCAAATGGATGGGACAATGTTGGCCTGCGCACTGCCACCTTTGCCCCCTCACTGCCTGCCTCTACCCCAGCCAGCTCCTCGGACCCATGTCACAGATGCAGTTACCAGCTCAAGACATGTGTCACTCTGGTGGTATGGCTTGCAGACCTTTCACTGTCCTTATCTGCCCTGTAGTGTTGCTGCCGCGCAAGCGCCCCTTTCTGGCCAGGGATGCCTCTGCCGTGTCTTGCCTCTAGCAGCCCCTTATGGGCCCCTTAAGCACTCCAGAGAGTCTTGTACCCAAAGCTGCCAGTTCTCAGCCCTCTGGCTCCTTTGCTTGCCTTCCTGCTCCTGCTCCTTCCTCCCTCTCAACCAGCCACACACCTGCCGCATCCTCCTGCCGCTTATATTAAATCACCTGCATCCACTCAGGCGAGGCTCCTCTTGTACTCAGGCCTGGCTTAGCCCCAGACTCTCAAACCCAGGCAAGCCGCCCTGTTACATGCCCACAGAGGAGGCGCTCCTGTGTGCACCAGTGTGTGGTTTCACAGGTACGTTTAGGTCTCAGGTTTAGTTGCAGCTCCAAAAAGGCAACTATTCACTCACTGCTTACAGTGATGCCAACTCCCGAGATTTTTTTATCATGGGACTTGCAATATTTCATGTTTTTCTTAAAGCCCCAGTTTTCGGAATCCAGAGATCGCACGAGTGTCTTGGCTTTCATCAAAAATAGTTTTTCATCCTACTGGCTGAGGAGAAAAGCTTGAAAATATAACCCAAGTGCACTGTAACAGCTCAGAAACCAGACCGGTAAATAAAAAGAAACGTGTATATATATAATATATATTATGATCATGATCTCATGATTTGTGGGGACCTGAGTCATGACTTTTGAATAACTAAGGTGTGGTTGACAATGCGGATCAGACATCCATTCTCACTGGTGCTGGTCAAAACACTTTCAAGGGAACCTTTTTTCCATTGGAAAATGCAGTTTTGTCAAAGTCCAGCTGTTTTGCGGGAATGTGTCAATTCTGAAAACACTTTTGATGCATAAAATATCAAAATGAACTGTTTTGACTTTCTTGTTTCGTTTCGATAATGTTGAAGTGTTTCATTTTGATAGAGTCAAAACACAACGTTTTGAATCTCCTCATTTTGATTCGTTTAGTTTTGATTTTTATATTAAATCAGGGGTCGGAAACCTGTCAGAAGTGGTATGCCGAGTCTTCATTTATTCACTTTAATTTAAGGTTTCACGTGCCGGTAACACATGTTAACGTTTTTTAGAAGGTGTCTCTCGCTAAGTCTATATTATATAACTAAACTATTGTTGTATGTAAAGTAAACAAGGTTTTCAAAATGTTTAAGAAGCTTCATTTAAAATTAAATTAAAATGCTGATCTTACACCGCCAGCCTGCTCAGCCCGCTTCCAGCCTGGGGTTCTGTTCACCTAGGCCTGCAGCGGACTGAGCAGGGCCTGTGGCCGGGATGCCGGCTGGCAAGGGGCCGGCAGCTGGGACCCCAGACCTGGGGGGGGG
>NW_020676315.1:0-3824 GCF_002925995.2 Terrapene triunguis
AGCACAAGCCATTAGGGCCTTAATGGCTCGTGCCCCTGATAGGCACCCGGGTCGACCCCCTGTTAAGAAGCCCTGTCCACCAGCTGTGATTCCTTCTGCCCCTGATCCTATGCCCCCTCCCCCAGTGTATCCTGGCCCTCCCGCCCAGCCAGAACAGTCCTCTCCCCCTGAAAAAGATACCCCAGAGAGAAGCTCAGGAGAAAGTAACAGCAAGGAAGATCTCAGTGATCAGGAGGGCTCTTCTACTTCAGAGCCCTCTATGAGTTCCGCAGGTTCCCCGGTGGCTGACCGCACTAGAAGCAGAACTGGCTCCGGGACGGCCGAGGGGGAATGGAGAGTAGCAGGGCATTATAACCCTGGGGACACAAAATTTACTTTTATTAAGAGCCCTGTAACCGCAAGGGTAAAACCGGTGCACCAATTGCCCCTAAGGGAGACTGTAGCCCCTGGAGGTACGCTCACTATGATATATGTCCCTTTCACTACGAGCGACCTATATAACTGGAAGCACCAGAACCCCCCCTTTTCGGAGGATCCTGCTCCCCTAACAGCAATCTTTGAAACCTTGGTCTCGGCCCATAATCCTACATGGGGCGATATGAGAATTGCTTTAAATACCCTACTAACTGCGGAGGAGAGGCGCTTGGTCCTCTCGAAAGCCCGAGAGGGGCTAGCGGCAGGAGGAGCAAGGGCAGCTGATATAGCCAACCAGCTCCCTGAGACTGCGCCCGAGTGGCCCCATGACACTGATGAGGGTCGAGACCACCATCGCAGATATGCTGTAGCTATAATACAGGGGATGAAATGTTGTATTAGAAAGACTCCAAATTGGGCCAAGCTGTATAATATTCGACAGGAAAAGAATGAGAATCCAGCTGCCTTTTACGAGCGCCTGTGTGACACCTGTAAAAGGTACACAGACCTCGATCCCGAGGATGCCAATGGAAAGCGGGTGCTGATTCCCCTCTTCATTGGGCAGTCCTATGAGGACATTAGGAAAAAGTTGCAGAAATTAGACGGGGCATCGGGTAAAAATATAGAGGAGCTCTTAGAGATTGCGTTAAAGGTTTATGATCGCAGAGACGATGAGGAAAGGAAAAAGGGGGCCCGCATGCTAGCAATGGCCCTGAGGAAGGGAAGTGAAAAAGGGGGGGACAGAACTAAAGGGCAAACAGGACCACAGGGGAAGGGAAAAGGCCCCCGTTTGGGACGAAATCAATGCGCTATCTGTAAAGAGGAAGGACACTGGAAGAATGAATGTCCCCAGCGACACACCAAAGGGGAGGGATACAGAAGCAGAGTCCCACCCGCGCCCGTCTTCTATAATGGCGCGGAAGAAGAGTCGTTTGTATAGGGAGGTCGGGGGACCCAGCGGCCCCTTCTGGCGGCACAACCCGCCAGCCTGGATCCCACGGTAACAATTGAGGTAGGGGGCCGCCCAGTTGAAGCCCTTATTGATACAGGGGCTACCCTTAGTTTGCTTCCCCTTGCAGAAGCTCCTCAAGGAAGGACTCAAGGGTGTGCTATAGTTCAAGGGATAGAGGGACAAAACATAAAATTGGAAAAAACTCTTCCCCTCCTAGTGAAAGTGGGGGACCATCATATCTCCCATCAATTCGTTTGTAGTCCTTCCTGTCCCATTGCGCTGCTAGGACGAGACGTGCTTACTAAATTACAGGCGGAAATCTCGTTCAATACTAATGGGACTATGGAAGTTAGACTCCCTAAACAACAAATTTCTAATTATCAAATGGCCCTTCTGAGTGCTAAAAATCCTCCCCTTACGCAGCCGAAGAGTGAGGGAGACCAGCTGCCGGGGGTTAACTCTAAGGTTTGGGCTGAGGAGGGAGGCTTTGCACGGGCTCGAAACGCTTTACCAGTGCATATTTCCCTTAAGGAAGGAAGCAGCCCAGTCAGAATTCGACAATACCCCCTTAAGTTAACTACTCGGATCGGGTTGAAGCCTCTGATTCAAAAGTTTTTGCAATACGGCTGGTTAAGGGAGGGCACTTCCCCGTATAATACTCCGATAATGGGAGTGCCTAAACCAAATGGGCAGTATCGATTGGTCCAGGACCTAAGACAAGTTAACAAGTTAATAGAGGCCCCCTACCCAGTGGTCCCAAACCCTCACACTATCTTGGGCCAAGTCCCCAAGGACCACAGCTGGTTTTCTGTAATAGACTTAAAGGATGCCTTTTTTTCCATACCCCTTGATCAGGAGTCTCAGAAACTGTTCGCCTTTGAATGGGAGGATCCAGACACCCATTACAAGGCTCAGTATCTCTGGACTGTTGTCCCCCAGGGACTTACTTGTGCACCCGAGATTTTCGGCAGCCAGCTAAAAAGAGATCTGGCCCCGTTCCTGGCTAGACACCCCTCGTGCAACGTAGTTCAGTATTGTGATGATCTGCTTTTAAGTACTGAGACAGAGACAGCTTGCAGAGAACAAACTATAGAACTTCTTAATTTTCTTGGAGCTCAGGGGTACAAGGTTTCCAGGGAAAAAGCTCAATTGGTTCAGCAGCAGGTCACTTTTCTCGGGTATCATCTTTGTCAGGGACGTCGTAGCTTGGGTAAAGATAGGATCCAAGTTATACTCGAGAGCCCTCGACCCCAGAGCCCCAGAGAGTTGAGGGCTTTCCTAGGACTAACCGGTTTTTGCCGGCTCTGGATCCCTGACTATGGAGGGAAGGCCAGACCACTATATGAGTCCCTCACTAAAGAGGGTCTGTTACACTGGTCATGGACCAAGGAAAAAGAAAAAGCATTTCAAGAGCTTAAAAAAGCCTTGGTTCAGCCTCCCACCTTAGCTCTCCCGGACTCCCGGAAGCCGTTCACTCTATACGTTCACGAGAGGGGAGGGGTGGCATCTGGAGTCCTGTGCCAAAGGTCGGGACCGACCTGGCGACCTATAGGTTATTACTCAAAGGTATTAGACCCAGTTGCTAAAGGCTGGCCGGCTTGTTTACGAGCCGTGGCTGCAACCGCTCTCCTCGTACAGGAGGCTGAGAAACTAACCCTGGGTGGGGACACTGAGGTTGTGGTGCCCCATGGGATACCCCAGGTACTGGGAACAGGAGCCGGGGAAAAGCATCTAAATCCCAGTCGGCATAGTAGATATGAGGTGGGACTTTTGTTGGCCCCTAACCTGACTTTCAAGACTGTCAGTTCCCTTAATCCAGCTACTTTACTGCCTGATCCCCAAGTTCCCTGTGGGACTAGCCCCACCCACGATTGTATTGAAGTTTTGCAGCAAGAGACTAAACCTCGCCCTGATCTCTCAGATTTGCCCTGGCCCAATCCCGATATTGAAGGATACGTTGATGGGTCTAGTTATGTAGAAGATGGAAAGCGATTTACAGGAGCAGCCGTCGTAGTTAAGAGTGGAGAGGTGTACAAGTTTAAGCTTAGCCCCAATTTCTCTGCCCAGGCGGCGGAGTTGGTGGCTCTTATTGAGGCTCTCCGGTTGGGAACTGGGAGGACTATGAATGTATACACTGACAGTCGTTATGCATATATGGTGGTGCATGCCCACGGAACCCTGTGGAAAGAAAGGGGCTTCATTACGGCTTCAGGCCAGAAAATAGCCCATGGGATTCTTATTAAGACATTGCTTGAGGCCCTAATGCTCCCCCTCCGGGTCGCCGTGATACATGTGCGTGCCCATGGGAGGGCCCCTGAAACTGAGCAGCGTAGATACAATCGATTGGCTGATCAGGCTGCGAAAGAAGCCGCACAAGAGGGAGCCACGTGGCTTCTCTGGGTCCAAGATATAGAAGTCAAAACCCCTGCTCCCCACTACACAACAGAGGAAGTGTCCC
>NW_020676316.1:0-1353 GCF_002925995.2 Terrapene triunguis
GAATCACTCGCTAGGTGGTGGCATTGCTGAAAAGGATCTCAGGGCTACAATGGTTCACAAATTGAATATGAGTCAACAATGTGATATAGTTGCGAAAAAGGTTAATACCATTTGGAGTGTTTTAAAAAGAATGTCTTATGTAAGACACGGGAGGTAATTATCCCACTCTACTTGGCACTGGTGAGGCCTCAGCTGGAGTACTGTGTCTGGTTCTGGAACAGTAAAAAGCAGAGGAATGTGATTTGACCTGAAAAGAGGACCAGCAACCTCAGTCTGTAGCACAATACAAGAAAATTTATTTAAAATACTGTTTGAATGGTACCTCACACAGCCAGGTTAAATATATATAATGGGATTCTCTGATGTTTGGTGGCTGCCTATTTTACACTTTGTGCTGTTTCTAGGGTTTTACCTGGTATCCCTGACAGGGAATCTCCTTGTTATCATCCTTTCACTGCTTGACCATCACATTCACACCCCCATGTACTTCTTCCTGATAAATCTGTCTGTCTTAGACCTTGGATCTATGTCCCTCTCTGTTCCCAAGTCCGTGGCCAACTCCCTGTAAAAAACCAGGTCAATTTCTTATGCTTGATGTATTACCCAAGTCTTTCTCTTCATCTTCTTCACTGCAGTTGACTTTGCTTTTCTCACCATCATGGCGTATGACTCATACGTCGCCATCTGCCAACCACTGCACTATGAGATTATAATGAACAGGAGAGCTTGTGTCCAAATGGCAGCCAGTGCCTGGATCACTGGAATTTTCCTTTCTATGCTGCACACTAGGAACACGTTTGCCATAACCTTCTGTGGAGGCAACATGGTGGGTCAGTTCTACTGTGAAATCCCCCAAATACTCAAGCTTGCCTGCTCTGACCTGTACCTTGGTGAAACTGTAGTACTTCCCCTTAACATATTCTTAGGCTTAAGCTGCTTTGGTTTTATAATTGTGTCGTATGTTCAGATCTTCAAAACAGTGCTGAGAATTCCCTCTGAGCAGGGCTGGCATAAAGCCTTCTCCACCTGATGTCCTCACCTCATTGTGGTCTCCTTGTTATTTTGCACTGCTGTTTTTGCTTACGTGAAGCCCACCTCCCACTCTCTATCAGGTCTAGATCTTGTGGTGAGTGTGCTTTATTCCGTGGTGCCTCCTCTGATGAATCCAATCATCTACAGCATGAGGAACAAGGAGATCAAAGGTGCCTTGAAGAAACTAACTGAACGGAGGTTATTCACCAAAAATAGGATTTCCAGATGTCTCCCATGACCATGGTTTCATTCTGTGTTTCCTTACAGATATAACCAAATGATGACATTATTGTCTCCATGGGAAGGTGATGTGCAATCTTT
>NW_020676317.1:0-3620 GCF_002925995.2 Terrapene triunguis
AAAAAAAAGCTTAAAAAAATGAATCACAATCGCACTGTTAAACAATAGAATACAATTGAAATTTATTAAATATGTTTGGATGTTTTTGTACATTTTAAAAAATATTGATTTATAGTACAACAGAATACAAAGTGTACAGTGCTCACTTTATATTATTTTTTATTACAAATATTTGCACTGTAAAAATGATAAAATTAGTATTTTTCAATTCACCTCATAAGTACTTAGTGCAATCTCTTTATCGTGAAAGTGTAACTTACAAATGTAGATTTTTTGCTACATAACTGTACTCAAAAACAAAACAATATAAAAAACTTTAGGGCCTACAAGTCTACTCAATCCTACTTCTTGATCAGCCAATTGCTCAGACAAACAAGTTTGTTTACATTTATGGGAGATACTGCGGACTGCTTATTTACAATGTCACCTGAAAGTGAGAGCAGGCGTTCGCATGGCACTTTTGTAGCTAGCGTTGCAAGGTATTTACGTGCCAGATATGCTAAACATTTGTATGCCCCTTCATGTTTTGGCCACCATTCCGAAGGACATGCTTCCATGCTGATGATGCTCGTTAAAAAAATGTGTTAATTACATTTGTGACTGAACTCCTTGGGGAAGAATTGTGTCTCCTGTTTTACCTGCATTCTGCCATATATTTCATCTTATAGCAATCTCGGATGATGACCCAGCACATGTTCGTTTTAAGAACATTTTTGTCAAATCTGCTGTGAAATACGAAGAAGGTACCAATGTGAGATTTCTAAGCATAGCTACAGCACTCGACCCAAATTTAAGAATCTGAAGTGCCGTCCAAAATCTGAAAGGGACAAGGTGTGGAGAATGCTTTCAGATGTCTTAAAAGAGTAACACTCCGATGCAGAACCCAAACCACCAAAAAAGAAAAAAAAATCAACCTTCTGCTGGTGGCATCTGACTCAGATGATGAAAATGAACATGCGTCGGTCTGCTCTGCTTTGGATTGTTATCAAGCAGAACCCATCATCAGCCTGGATGCATGTATTTTGGAATGGTGGGTGAAGCATGAAGGGACATATGAATCTTTAGCACATCTGGCACGTAAATATCTTCCGATGCCAGCTACAAAAGTGACATGTGAATGCCTGTTCTCACTTTCAGGTGACATTGTAATCAAGATATGGGCAGCATGCTCTGCAACTTGTAACCAAACTTGTTTGTCTGAGGGTATGTCTACACTACGAAATTAGGTCGAATTTATAGAAGCCGGTTTTATAGAAATCGGTTGTATACAGCCAATTGTGTGTGTCCCCACATAAAATGCTCTAAGTGCTCTAGTCGGCGGACTGCGTCCACAGTACCGAGGCTAGCGTCGACTTCCGGAGCATTGCACTATGGGTAGCTATCCCGCAGTCTCCGCCGCCCATTGGAATTCTGGGTTGAGATCCCAATGCCTGAATGATGCAAAACAGTGTCGCGGGGGGTTCTGGGTACATGTCGTCAGGCCCCTCCCCCTCCGTCAGAGCAATGGCAGACAATAGATTCGCGCCTTTTTACCTGGGTTACCTGTGCAGACAACATACCACGGCAAGCATGGAGCCCGCTCAGCTCAGCTCACCATCACCATATGTCATCTGGGTGCCGGCAGACATGGTACTGCATTGCTACACAGCAGCAGCAGCTAACTGCCTTTTGGCGGTAGACGGTGCAGCATGACTGGTAGCCTTCATCGGCGATCTGGGGGCTGGCAGCCGTAGGGCTGCATTGCACCAGCCTTTTGCCTTTTGGCAGTAGATGGTGTATTACGACTGGTAACCGTTGTCGTCGTACAGCAGTGGCTGGAACTCCGTATGTCCCCCAGTCCCCCATCCCCCCAGTCATATTCTGCTGCCTTCACAATGACGATGATGGCTATCACTCGTAGTATGCCATTTTCTGCCAAGCGCCCAGTATTTTCTGCTAAGCACCCATAAGAGGCCGAGGGCGATCTGGGTGCTGGCAGACGTGGGGCTGGCAGACGTGGGGCTGCATTGCTACACAGCAGCAGCCCCTTGCCTTTTGGTAGAAAATGGTATATTATGATTGGTATCCATCGTCATCGTATTGCAGTGGCTGTCAATCATGGGCACCTGGGCAGACATGCTCAGTCCTAGCGAACAGTCTTGACGATGATGATGGCTATCAATCGTAGTATGCTATTTTCTGCCAAGCGCCCAGTATTTTCTGCCAAGCACCCAGAAGATGCCGAGGGCTATCAGTCATGCTGCACCGTCGTCTGCCAGCTTAAGATGTAAAAAATATATTTGTTTTGTATTCATTTGCTTCCCCCTCCCTCCGTGAAATCAACGGCCTGCTAAACCCAGGGTTTTGAGTTCAATCTTTGGGGGGCCATTCTGTGTGACAGTTGTTTGTGTTTCTCCCTGATGCACAGCCACCTTTGTTGATTTTAATTCCCTGTACCTGTACGCCATGTCGTCACTCGCCCCTCCCTCCCTCCGTCCGTCAGATACTAGTTTCGCGCCTTTTTTCAGACCAGACGCCATAGCTAGCACTGGGATCATGGAGCCCGCTCAGATCACTGCGGCAATTATGAGCACTATGAACACCACGCACATTGTCCTGGAGTATATGCAGAGCCAGGACATGCCAAAGCAAAACCAGGACCAGCCGAGGAGGCGATTGCAGTGCAGCGATGAGAGTGATGAGGAAATTGACATGGACATAGACCTCTCACAAGGCACAGGCCCCAGCAATGTGGAAATCATGGTGTTACTGGGGCAGGTTCATGCCGTGGAACGCCAATTCTGGGCCTGGGAAACAAGCACAGACTGGTGGGACCGCATCGTGCTGCAAGTGTGGGACGATTCCCAGTGGCTGCAAAACTTTCGCATGCGTAAGGGCACTTTCATGGAACGTTGTGACTTGCTTTCCCCTGCCCTGAAGCACCAGAATACCAGGATGAGAGCAGCCCTCACAGTTGAGAAGCGAGTGGCGATAGCCCTGTGGAAGCTTGCAACGCCAGACAACTACCGGTCAGTCGGGAATCAATTTGGAGTGGGCAAATCTACTGTGGCGGCTGCTGTGATCCAAGTTGCCAGGGCAATGAAAGACCTGGTGATATCAAGGGTAGTGACTCTGGGAAACGTGCAGGCCATAGTGGATGGCTTTGCTGCAATGGGATACCCAAACTGTGGTGGGGCCATAGACGGAACCCATATCCCTGTCTTGTCACCGGAGCACCAAGCCACCGAGTACATAAACTGAAAAGGGTACTTTTCAATGCTTCTGCAAGCCCTGGTGGATCACAAGGGACATTTCACCAACATCAACGTGGGATGGCCGGGAAAGGTACATGATGCTCGCATCTTCAGGCACTCTGGTCTGTTTCGAAAGCTGGAGGAAGGGACTTTCTTCCCAGACCAGAAAATAACCGTTGGGGATGTTGAAATGCCTATCGTGATCCTTGGGGACCCAGCCTACCCCTTAATGCCATGGCTCATGAAGTCGTACACAGGCAGCCTGGACAGTAGTCAGGACCTGTTCAACTACAGGCTGAGCAAGTGCCGAATGGTGGTGGAATGTGCATTTGGACGTTTAAAAGCGCGCTGGCGCAGCTTACTGACTCGCTCAGACCTCAGCGAAAA
>NW_020676318.1:0-7817 GCF_002925995.2 Terrapene triunguis
GACCTCCTGAGGTCCCTTCCAACCCTGATATTCTATGATTCTATGATCCCTTTGTAACCTATTCCAGTATTCAACTATCCTTATTGTTAGACAGTTTTTCCTAATATCTAACCAAAACCTCCTTTGATGCAGATTGAGCTGAATATTTCTTGTCCTATCATCAATGGACATGGAGAACAACTGATCACTGTCCTGTTTATAAGACCCCATAACATGTTATCAGGTCACCCCCTCTTCCCTCAGCCTTCTTTTCTCGAGATTAAATATACCAAGTTTTTTAACCTTTCCACATAGGTCAGGTTTTCTAAACGTTTTCTCATTTTTGTTGTTCTCCTCTGGCCTCTCCCCAATTTGTCCACAACTTACTTAAAACTTACCCAAAACTGGACCCACCAGTGCTACACAAAGTGGGACAATGTGACCCAAATGCAGCCTAAAGGCTCTAAACCAGAAGGCAAATTAAAAAAAACCCTGAAATGTATTGGTTTTTGACTGTTTGTGACTTTTAAGTCAATCTCATGATTTTGTGAGAGCCTAACTCGTGACTTTTAAATCTTCGGGTTGGCAATACTGCACACCTGTTTCTTGTATTTGGTAAACGTGCGCCTGCTGTCATTATTTTAGGGACTAGTTCTGTCTGTGCTGGCCAATGATAAGCAGATTGAAAGGTAACAAAATTCTGGTGGAAACAAGTGCTATTAGCATTTAATAAGCAACGGAAAGAAAATAGCAGATGACAATAGTGAAGTGGTTAGCATGTAGCAAGTAACTTCAGGAATGGTTAACGCAGATCAAGAAGTCCATTTTATGTGGGCTGAGGATGACTGACAAGTCTATATAGGACATTCAGAAAAAAAGGACAATTTTAATTAAAAAAAAGTTTCAATGGAAAAATTTCAATCAGCACTATCTGTTGCAATAGCAAAGGTATTTCATTGCGTTGCATATCTCTAACAGCTGGTGCAAAACTTTTATGAAACACTTCAGATAGACAGACATATTCACAGAGAGCCAGAGGGCTCTTCCATCTTACAAAGAAGGAGCCCTGAGCCTCAGCCCTGCTCCCCCCAGATTTCACAACCACCTGTTGGTCAGGAGGCCACATTTCAGCTCTAACTCAGACAAAACCAAACAGTAAGTGCTATTTATCTTCCCGCACCTCTCTACTTCCTTCCCAAAGCAGGTAAGAGCAACAGGAGCGTTGTGACACCAAGGACAGCTTATTTTAAGGAAATGGATGTCTGATGCCACAGACGCTTCCTCTTGTTGGCTCAGCCCTATCTATTATTACTGTCATTGTGACAAAGTCAGGCTGGAAAGCTGTAAGAGAGTGGTGGAAAGCAAGTACATTAGCCCCAGAATGATAAAGGCCCTTTTCCCGATAGGCTGAAAAGGGGTTACCTCAGGTCAACTAAGGACTCTTGAGTCCAATTAAGGAAGAGCTCTCCCATTGGCACAATTATTCCATCTCCACAAGAGGCGGAAGCTATGTCGGCAGGAGAGTGTGGACAGTGCTTAGGTCGGTGTAACTTGCGTTGCTCAGGGAGTGGCTTTTTCACACACCTGAGTGACGTAAGTTATATCGACATAAGCGGTAGTTTAGACCTGCCAAAACATACATTTTATGCTCATTTACAGACCACCAGAGACTAAAGAATTATAAAGGCGCTCATGGCTACCTTGTCAGCGATGGTGGGGAAATACTCGGGCTTGTCATCCTGAGAGATTTCAACATGCATATCGATAAGACTGCACATGCAAAACCTCAAAACTCATCTCATCACTTGCCTCCCTAGGACTTTCACAGGTCATCTCTGGTCCAAGCCACACAGCTGGTCACACCTGGGACCTGATTTTCAGTCTAGATGTCAAAACAGAGGACACCACAACCCAGCCACTGTCACCTCATTAGGGCAGTCATCAGAGACCATCCACCATGCTGGCAACAAGAAAGACCAATGATCCTGCTTCAACCATGAAGACTCAAGGACTCCAACAAATTCTAGAGCCTGATAAAGGACAACAGCATCCCACCAACAGGATGAGGACTCATAGATTTGGTAAATCATTACCATTTTACCCTGGTGGCCACTGACACACTGTCTCCCAAGTAGCCCCTTTCTCCCCATTGCCCACACAGATCTCCTTGGTTTTTTGATACTCAGTGATGGGTGAAAAGAGAAGGACAGAAACTTGAGTGCCAGTGTATCACTCAAAAGAATAAATCTGTTCCTCCTTCAAACACACAATAGTCTGATCAACACCAAAGAAACCCATTCTGTATATATCAGCCTTAGCCAACTATCGCACAGTGTCAAACCTGTCATTCCTGAGAAACCTCATAGAGAAGCTAGCAAAAGACCAGCTACAAGCTCATCTAACTGAAGCTAACATTCTAGATCCATTGGTCCAGCACAATCTGGATTCAGGCAGAACACAGAACTGAAACTGATTTGATGGCACTGATGGGTGATCTCCGATCAATGGACAGACATCCATTTGACACTGTTGATCATGAGATTATGCTGTCTCATCTGAGAGAAGTGGCAAGGGTCCAGGGTAATGAGCTAAAATGGTTTGAGTTCTTCCTGAAGGGATGCACCCAATGAGTATTGATGGAAAAACTGCACCTCCACCACTAGAGCCCTCAGTTGTGGAGTACCACAAAGATCAATTCTCTCTCTGGTCCTTTTCAACATTTACATGCAACTATTAGGTGATCTGGTCAGATTAAATGGACCAGCAATATGCAGATGACACACAGGTCTCCTCATCCTTCACCACATGTAACCACACCACTAATATTAAGATGGCCCATTGCTCTTGGATGAAGAGCAGCTGGTGGAAACTGAACCCGAGCAGGGTGGATTGATTTAAATCAAGGCAATTTAAATCACCAAGTGGAAAGCCTCCATTTAAATTATTGATTTTAACTTTTCCACTTGTACTTCAATTATTTTCTAAAGAAAGGTGCATTCTCATTGGTTGATAAAATCATTAAAACATGTTGATTTACAACTAAATAGAACCTGTACACTAGATTTGGTACGTTTTTTGCTACCTAGGAGGGTACACTATACCTATGTACATTTATTTAAGAAATTATATAGCTTAATATTTTTCAGATTCTTATTAATTGCACATTGTTAGTATGTTAGAAAATGGTGCATGATATATTGCTTATTTACTAGATAATTAACTTTTTGCTCATGACTTGTGTCAAGCTGCATTAGTATGGTAATGGTAATTAAACACACAAAACAGCATATAACATTTATTTTTATTAAACAAAATCAGCCCTTAATACAGTATGTGATCTACTGTGCCATATTGATAAATCTTGACTTAGAAATCTAGACCCTCCCCCCCACCCTATTCTTTCTTTATATAGAAAAGAGCCTTTAATTCAAAGCTTTTGATAGAGGCTCATGGATTCTGCATATTGATTTTTTATTTAAATGTTCTAAGAGATTATAATTTTAGGCCTCACATATTTTGTATTACATTCAGATTTCATTTTAAACATGTTTATTTAAAAAAAAACATAATTTAAAAAGACTAAATAAAATATCCATTTTTAATTTAAAAAACCATTTCGTTTTGTTTTTTATTCACCCTGAACTCGAACCCTGGTGCAGGCTCCATTGGTTGAAAATACCCAATCACAATTGGTCAATTTGCCGTTATGAAAATGTAGGAAAATTTATGCCCTCAAAATATTTTTGGCAAAAAAATTATTACTGAATAGATCTGAAGATGGATTCAAAATCCATCACTTACTTACCTGCTTACAGTTGTTTATATTAATATAAAAGCCATTTACTTGAGCTACCATCTTCTGAGGCCCATTGTGTGATTTTTATATCGAGGCATATAGGACATAGGACTGGAAGGGACCTCCTGGGTGACTGAATCCAGTCCCCTGCTATCAGAGGCAAAAAAAGATCTAAATATCTCATAGGACCAGAATGTCCTCTTCAGAATAATTTGAAGCTCTTAAGGCCTGTTGTGTCAAGCTACCTCCCATATGCACATCAACCCTTACATTTTGAAAGTGGTATCATGGCCGGCTCCAGGCACCAGCGGCGGAAGCACGTGCCTGGGGCGGCACATGCTAAGGGGCGGCATTCCGTCCATTCTTGGGGCGGCACAGTCCGAGCACCTTTTTTTTTTTTTTTGCTTCGGCAGTTCGGCATTTAGTTAAGAGACTCCCCAAAACCATTTAGGAAAATTTATGCCCTAGAAATATTTTGGATAAAAAATGTTACTGAAAAATGCACTGTATCTATTAAGTAGAGAAAAATTAATAGATCTGAACATGCAGGGATAGCTTGGATTAATGATGGTGACAAAAGAGGGACACAATTCCTCTCTGAAGGTGTTTGAGGACTGAAACATCATGGATGAAGAGTAATTGCTTAAGGCCTAATTCTGCAAATCTATTGCTCACATAAGGAATCCCATGGACTACTCCAAGGAGGAAAGACTAGGACTAATTAAACATAGGAAAATTCAGGCTAAATATATAAAAAATAATTTCCTAACTGTAAGATCTGCAGAACAATCTCTCAAGTTAAGTGGTGGAAGCTCCATTGATTGAGTCATTCAAAACTAGACTAGACAAAGCATTCAAGAATATATTGTAGGGGACAATCCCACACTGGCTAGAGGACAGATAAAATGACCTAACAGGTCTTTCACATCTCTAAGTTCCTATGATTTTATGGCTCTATGCAAAGCTTTTCCAAATCAATGAAAAATACAGAGGAACAAAATGATTGGGACCTTCCTACCTGAAATACTGCCTTTCTTCCTATCCCATACTCAGGACTGGATTAACTCTCCTGTGGGCCAGGGGCTATTAGATTTTGTGGGGCCCCTATATAAATGTCTTTTCCTAACTTAAAACAAAATAATCACAATGATGGCATCGAGGCTATTAACGCTATACTAAAGTTGCCTTTTAATTAACATAAGCTGTTTGGTGGTTACAGGTCAGGGGGTTGGGGTGCAGGAGGGGGAGCGAGGTGCAGGCTCTGGCCAGGAGGCACTTACCACAGGTGGCTCCCGGACAGCGGCGCGGCAGGGCTCAGGCAGTTGGTTCCTGGACAATGGGAGCTGCGGAGATGGTGCTGGGGGCAGGGCAGCACATAGAGCCGCCTCTTCCCTCTGCCCAGGGGCCACAGAGACATGCCAGCAGCTGGCTGCTTCCGGGAGCAGTGTGGGGCCACGGCATGCAGGCAGCTTGCCTGAGCCCTGCTGCGCCACTGGACTTTTATCAGAGAGGTAGCCATGTTAGTCTGTATCCACAAAAACAACGAGGAGTCTGGTGGCACCTTAAAGACGCTTATGCCCAAATAAATCTGTTACTCTTTAAGGTGCCACCGGACTCTTCATTGTTTCACTGGACTTTTAGCAGCTCAGAGATCGCAATCGACTGGCAGAGGCTCCAGGATCGACCAGTCCATCGCGATCGATCGGTTGGTGACCACTGAATTGTATATAATTATAGATTTATTTTTGAAGAGTCCCCCTTAGCCCGAGGCCCTGGGCTGCAGCCCCTAAAGCGGCTGCATTAATCCAGTCCTGCCCACGCTGAAGCAATTGAGCTCTGCAGAGGAACTTGAACTGAAGATCCCTGTGTAGAGCAAACTCTGTAAGGGCACCTAACCTTTCGAACGTGCTCCTTCCCACCCTTGGTTTGAAACAACCTGAATTCTTTGCCTTGTCCTTTGTCCTTGTCTCTTTGAGATGGTGTTTGGGAGGGTTGAGGCAGCACAGGTGGGTGGCATGTGTGCATCAAATGAGAACGTGTGGGGTGGGTATACTGGTTAATGATTATTATATAGTTAGAAGGGGAGAGCAGGACTGTGCTGCTGTTTTAGTTAGGTAATTATTTTTGTAGCATGTTTTTCATTAATGGCAAGGCCACTGTCAGCTGCAGGTAGACACATTTTGTTTTGTTGTTTTTAAAATCCTAATTAAATCAATGAACCAAAAAATCTGAACTTATAAAATAAAAATAAATATATTTTAAAATGAAATATATCTGACCATTTCCTTCTTAGTTTACTCCAGAGAAGTGGACACATCCAAATTACCATAAATTTTGGAGCAGAGTATGGAAAGATACAGAAAAGATGAACTATTGGAAAACAATGATAGTTTTTAAACTCTATGAGTGGAAGAGGTAGGAGGTGTATGTCCATAACGAATCACTGAGCTGCACAGCCCCCCTATCCCTTGCAAATTCTTATCAAAAACATACTGGAGGAAAAAAAGTTTTGAAAAGTTTTTTGTGGTCACCAGGTTTAATTGTGTAAGCTTGGGGCCCTGTCAATGAGAGTGGAGCACAACAGTCCCAAATTTGTTAAAAATATACTATGTGTAATACCTAAACAATATGTTTTCAAATATTTACTCTGCAAGTTTGATGTTTACAGCAGAAAATTGGAGCAGCAGGATGAAGGAGGCAGAGGCACTCACTGGTGGGGACAGCCAAACCAACACTAGCTACAGGACAGCCAAAGCAACACTGCTTTTATTTTTGCTTTTGCTTCCTTGTTCTCGCCCATTCTCCTGGCTGGTTTAGCTGAATATACTGAGAGCAGCTGTCAGGAGGTTTTATTTGGACATTTTTTTGAGAGAGAGCCTTGTGGGGAGGGGGAATGTTGGATAACTGCAACTGTTAGTTATGGAGAAGCATTTCTGGCAGAACCAGCCATAGTTTGTGCAAGGATCTCTGCAATGTAACATGCAGAGAAATCTGTCCAGCTCCCTCCCCAAAAGGGAACTATCACACCATCTCTCCCCAGGGACACTTGCAACCTTCTGCCTTTGAGACTTCATGGTTTCCCCACTCCCTACCCCCCGCGCTCTGTCATAAACTAATCTGTCTTCCTTTTTCTCAATCTTTTCTTTCTTCTGCTGTTATGGGTCTGATTCTGCCAAGTGCTGACCGACCCTCAACTCCCCTGAAATCAGTGGGAGATAATGGGTGCTCAATACCTTTCAGAAGCTGCTCAGCAACTTACAGGATTGGGCTTTAAAAGTGATATTCCAGCTCCACTAATGTTAATGGGGACAGAATTTCACCGTAAGAGTCTAGTTCTTTGTCAGCCTGTCTGAATGTTCTTCATGAGTTAGGCCCCCAAGACTCACGAGAGTGGCTTAAAAATCATAAGATTTTAAAAATAATGAATTTTGCATTTTTGTATGTCCCTTCTGGGGTAGGAGCCCTCCAGAGTCACTCTTTCCAGCTTCTATCTCCAACCACGAGAGCTAGAAAATTACTTTAAAAAAAATGAAAGCTGAGATTCTCATGTGGTTCCATGACTCCAAGAGTGAGGCTTTCAGAAAAATACCAAATATTGTGAGACTCATAAAATTGCAAGAGTTGGAGACATTGAACTAAGCAGTTCATCAGCTATCCCTTTTGTGCAACCCATCTCCTCTTCATGCTCGGGCTGTAGAGGAAGATTCTGCCTATAGAGTCACAACCATTCCCTCTTTCAAATCCCTCCTGAAGATGATTCACTGCTACTGGAATGCTTACAGGATATCACCAGTTGACACTGGTAGGCAGAAGGATCATTGAGGTTTGCAGATATTTATATAAAAATAAACTTCTACGTGATTTGAAAGCACCAAGATATGCACATAGCTAGTCTATGCAACCACAGAGTCATACATCTGTTATCTTTGTCCTTCTTCCCCTCTTCCCTTCTTTAAAAAGCAACAGAGGGTCCTGTGGCACCTTTGAGACTAACAGAAGTATTGGGAGCATAAGCTTTCGTGGGTAAGAACCTCACTTGTTC
>NW_020676319.1:0-1059 GCF_002925995.2 Terrapene triunguis
TTTTTTTTTAAGGCTGCAGTGATGTATAATTTTTACTAAGAGAAGACTGAGGTAGGAAACTAGTCAATTACTGAAGAACAATGAAAAATGCAAAGATGACTTCTCTGTATTATAGCCCACAGCTGCTGTTGCACATCATGGAAAATAAACTGCCTCAATTACAAACTTGGCACAAAGAATAATGTTTGTGAGTCATAATTAATGTAAGTTGTTTGAACTGATTTTTGTGTGTGCTTTATGACCAGTAACCTGCAGGTGAACACAACATTCTGTATTCAAGACCCATTTCATAATTTAGAACAAATTAACATTTAACATACACCTCATGCTCCTTAGTACATTTAATAGAGATCTGGCTGTCTTGTCCAATGAACAAGAATAATAGCAATAATGGTGCTTATGTTTGAAGGAAATATATTAAGTCCTTAATTCTGTTATATTTATTCATGCTACATTGTTAACATATTAACTGCCTTAAAAAAAACCACCTTTGAACTGATCCACTGTATTTATATAATCTTCCTTTCTGTTCTGGAGTGACTATTATGCTAAGTTTTGGAATGAAGCCATTCATCAACTTGGAAATTTAATTGTCACAGGGACCAAAGTAAACATAGAAGGACATATTGTGAGTGTACAAGAACCCTTATCTCCTACACAAAGTCAGCTCCAGTGTCCTGAGAACCAAAGCTGCTACTCCATGCAGCTGTTGATTCTAGCATAGTCCTAGTCAGCCTTCAGAGCTGCTTAGGCACAGGAGACAGCACACACTGCACTCCTCCAAGAGTGGCAGAGATGCTATGTGTCTTCCTTTGAAGCCACAGGAAGAATTCTAGTTCACTCAGCCAGAGGTCCTCCCTGCACCCCAACCCCTGCACTCCTCACCCCTAAAGCAAGCTTGTCCATTGAAGCTCACAATTAATGATTAGTCCTGCTTTTCCTGTAACTTTCCTGTCCATGATTTCAGAGTGGTAGCCGTGTTAGTCTGTATCAGTAAAAATGACAAGGAGTCCTTGTGGCACCTTAGAGACTAACAAATGTATTTGGGCATAAGCTTTC
>NW_020676320.1:0-7224 GCF_002925995.2 Terrapene triunguis
TCCGCTGTACGTAAAATTGTGACTTGCCCAGGATCGCTGAGTGACTGACCCAGTGAAGGAATCCAGCTCTCAGTCCTCTTCTCTCTCCATGCTCCAAATCTTCCCCCAGAGTGTTTTCAAACGTTGACACGAGCTTGCCATTTGGGCACCACAGGAAACTTCGGTGTGAGTTTGTGGCTGAGAAGGATTTCAGTAGCATGAAGAAGTACTACCAGGTTATCCAGGTCATAGCTCACACCCCAAAGGTCATGAATGCCTACCGTGTCTCTTGACCAGTGTGCTCCTCAGGACTGGCACAGAAGCCCTGGTTTGGAGTTGGTAGCTCTTCTGGGTGAAAACTCAGACAAATTATCAATGCTCCTATTTGTGAATGGTGAATGTGCATGGTGCTTTGAGAGGCGTCTAGACTTCCACGTGCTTCTCTGGTTCCACACCTCTTGAAACTGCCAGGTTAGTTGTTCCTGTGGCATTCCCCAGCCTTTCTCTGAGCATCTAGCCACTAACGCTTCTGGCTTGAACCAGGAAGGGCAGAAACTCAGGGAAACAAAAACTTAACCTCTATCCAGTGTTAACCAATGTCTTATACGCTCCACCCCAGTCTGAGGTTTGAGGAAGGTTCAGGGTCAGATCCCGTTTAACTTGCCCAGGTTCATTTAAACCTTGTCTGAAAGAGAAGCTGGTATTCCTCAGCCCGAGAATGGAAGCCAGTGGGGTACCCTGGGTGTCTTGCTTGACTTGGCTCTGTGACCAATACTCCCTGGCCAGGGACCCTTTGCTGGTATTACTTCCTAGTGAATCGTACTTAGACAAGCTGCTTGCTAGGAAGGTGTTATGCCTCCCTGACTGACTTAGTACTCTACAAACCAGCTTGCAAACACCTGGACATATCCCTTGGCTTGCAAGCTCCTCCTTTGTTGGGGGAGAGTTTGGGGTGAGCTCTAAGCTGAGGACCAGGTTCCCACTGCACTTTCTAACGATGCAATATTCCTCTCATAGAGCAGAGACGTGAACGTTTTGCTAGACTGGATGGGCCTTAGCTTTGAATGAGATTGTGGTGATGTGATGTGTGGCGTTGATACAGCACCTCTCACTGGGAAGGGTCCCAAAGCTCTCTGCAAGCTGTGTATCTACCACCCCGGAATGGCTTCTCCTGCCGTTGGCATGGAATGGAAGTGGCTGGATTGTAACAATCAGAATTAAAATGTGGCCAGAAGGACATTGAGGTGAAATGCCCTATTTCCTCGAAGTGCCATGGATCTTTAATGACAATAACTCATCAGGATGTCCCTTTTCCATCTCACTTGAAGGAGGGAGGCATGCATGCAGTAAACTCTTAGGTGCAGGAAATCTCTCCTAATATGTCTTTATGGTGCTGATCACAATGGGCCCCAACCTCAGCTGGTACTATCTCAGCTGGTACTGTCTTATAAATAATACAAATTATGCCTGATATGCTAATTCCAGGCAACCTTTTTCTGCAGGTTATCCAGCTGCAAACATCTGAGCAAGATGTCGCAGAAGAAGACTACGAGCAGGAAATACGGGTGGCGGTGGAGTGCAGGGGGAACAAAACTCCTGAGAGCCCACCTGAGAGCCAGCGTGCAGGTAAGGCAGAAAGATGTGTCCTAATGGCCTTCTGCAATGATACAGGGCTTCTCCTCCAAGGATCTTGATGTGCTGTAAGTCTTGTCGTCCCCGGGTGAGGTGGATAATATTGGGAGTCTGTTGAGGCACTGAGTTTGGATGGGCCCAGAGGTTCCCGGCCTATTCTTGCTACTTGTCTTATAGTAACACCAGAAGCTCTAGACCAAGATCAGAACCCTATTGTGCTAGGGGTACTTATACATGGTAAGAGATGGTCCCTTCCCTGCAGAACTTGCCAGTTAATTAGAGCAGACAAAAGGTGGAAGGAAGGAAGGAAGGAGTATCCCCACTTCACAGATGGGGAACTGAGGTGCCTAAGCTCACCCAGGAAGCCTGTGCCTGAGCGAGGACTGAGCCCAGATCTCCTGGTGGCTAAGGCACTGGAGCAGGGCTCTGATCACCCTTCTTCTCGAGGCCACGCTGGGTTGTGACACAGCTGGGAGAAATGCGATTCCCACCTCCCCTGCTAGAGCAGGGGCCGTTCTCCTCCCTTCATAGAAAGCACCGATTTGGGCTGTCCCCTAGCCAGAAAGCAGCTCTCCTGCCTCTTCCAGGGGGAGCTCATTCCTTTTGGACTTCCATTCCAGCCTGCCTGGCAGTGGTTCCAAAGGGACTGCAATGCTGATGTTGGAACAAGGGCTATGTTGGCTTGGCTTGCTCTGGGAGGCTCAGAACAGGATGTGCCAGAGTTTGTTCCCTAGTTGCTGAATGGGTGGGGCAGGTGCACAGTGGTGGCCATCAAGGTGGAATCACAAAGGAGGAGCTACCACTAGGTTGGGGACTGGCTTGAGGGAGGCTTGTTACTCTTTGAGTAGAGCAGGCTTTCCGAGTAGGGGCTATTTTTTTTGAGAGAGCGAATCAGGTTAGATTTGCCCCAGGTGAGTCACAGCACTGAGGAGTCTCCTGATTACTGTATCAGTAAAACCTGGTGTGTCACCCTCCGATAACATCCTTGCTGGCAGCACCGCCTTTCTGAGCCCTTGGAAGCTGCATGAACTGGCTTCCACAGAGGCAAAAAGAAATAATTAAATGGTGCAGTCCTGTGACTTCAAACAGCTTCTACGGAAAGCAGGTTCTGATCTTTCCTTCTGAGCAAGTTCCAAGCTGGGAACTATGGGGGAGGGATGGACATGTGGAAAACACTTAAGGTGACCAGATGTCCCGATTTTATAGGGACAGTCCTGATTTTTGGGTCTTTTTCTTATATAGGCTCCTATTTACCCCCCCCACCTCCTGTCCTGATTTTTCACATTTGCTGTCTGGTCACCCTAAATCCATAGTATCTAGAAGCAGAAGTATTGTCTGTATATTACAATTCCACTTAGTCCCGACTGAGATCAGAGCCCTGTTGGGCCAGGTGCTGTACTAACACCTCGTACGGCTGTAGAGTTTCCAGTCTAAGGGTGTGTCCATGCTGCAGTCAGGGTGTCTGATTGTAGCACATGTAAGCTGGATTGCTAACGAGCTGTGAAGCCAGGCTGGCCACCTGAGTACGTAGCCAAAGGCACAGGCAGGGTTGTACTGGGGCAGATGACAGGGGCACAAGGCTATTTTCAGCAAGCTGGCTCGGGTAGGCCTACGTGTGCTGCAGTCAGGTGTGTCCGTGTACCTGAAATATATACATACACACAAGGAGATATACCTATCTCATAGAACTGGAAGGGACCTTGAAAGGTCATAGAGTCCAGTCCCCTTGTCTTCACAGCAGGACCAAGTATTGACAGATTTTTTGGCCCAGATCCCTAAATGGCCCCCTCAAGGATTGAACTCACAACCCTGGGTTTAGCAGGCCAATGCTCAAAGCACTGAGCTATCCCGCCAGCCAGCGGACCGGACCAATGGTGGGAGAGGAAGCGGGTGCAGCGAGGGGAAGCGACTGGCCCAAGGTGACACAGCAGGTCAGAGAAGGCATTCCCATGCAGCGCCCTGGCCGCTAGCCTGGGCTGCCTCTCTAACCCTGTGCCAGGCTCTCTGGGACTAAAGCAAGATTTATGCTGTTGATTAAAACTCAGTTTCCCCAGACAGAGACTGAATAGGTTATGGCTGCTGAACTACTGGCTCTCCCCTTTGCAGGAGAGAGGTAGGGGTGTGGGTGTGGGTGTGGGGGGAGGGGGCAGCTTGCTGAAGCTGACACTGCTGCTGTCCATGCTGTACTTTGGAGAGAGGAGTTGGCTCTCCGGGGCTCCCACTGCTCAAAGCACTAACTTTGTTCTGATCTATAAAAACCACATCGTTTTCCTTACAGTAAATATGAGGGTGGCAGCCCCTCAGCCGCTGTGAATTGTCACAGCTCCACTGCGGCTCTGCCCCTAGAGGTCTGGATAGCTTCTGTAGGTAATCTACTCCTTGGGGAGGCATATAGTTGTGAATAAGTGGTTGGCGTTACTTTGGAAGAGAACAGTCGTGGCTAATTGGGACACGGGGATGCTGTAGAGTTGACCCAAACCATACGCTTATTTCTCAGCTGCACAATTTCCAGCACTCTGGCCAAGGCATCAATTCCCCCGTGCATTGCACTAGTGAATAAACAAGGGGAAACCTCCCTTAAAGCAACATTTTCCCTGAACGAAAGTCCCGAACTACAAAATAAGAGCACAGCAGCTGGGGAATGCCGCAGCAGGTTTCTATCTCCAAAGGCATTTCTGTGGCATCTGCCGCTTCAGTAGCTGAGAGCTGTATGAGGGTTAAGAACCCAGTAAAATCTCCACCCTGAGGCACTCAGGTCTCCAGTCTACTCTGAGTGTAATCAGGTGCCTGTTTTGAACACTGTCATTTCACTGTTCTGTGCCACGCAGCCTCCCATCCAAGGAGCTCGAAGCACTGTACAAAGGTCAGTTAACAGCCTCTCCTTGCCACAGGGAGGTAGGTGGCATCATTCCCCTTAACAGAGCAAAATCTGCGGCACAGCGAGGCTAACGGTATGTCTCCGCTCCCGCCAGGAGACAGCCCCAGCCCGGGCAGAGCAACTTGTGCTAGTTGGGGCTCAAGCTAACCTGCTAAAAAGAGCAGGAGAGACACTGCGGCGAGGGTAGGGTGACCAGACGTCCCGATTTTATCGGGACTGTCCCGATATTTGCTTATTTGTCCTGCCTCCCGACCTACCTTCGGTCGGGACACAAATTGTCCCGATATTTTGCCTCCGCTCACAGGCGGAGCGGAGCCCGGAGGGGGCTCGCGCCCCCCCGCCCCGACTCCGCCCCCTCCTTCTCCCATTGGATCCCTCCCCAAATCCCCACCCTGGCCCTGCCTCCAGCCCCACCCCCTCCCTGCCCCATTGGATCCCTCCCCAAATCCCCACCTCTTCCCCAAGCATGCTGCATTCCTCCTTCCCCCTCCCCCCCCAGCCCTGCACTGATCAGCTGTATGGTGGCGCACGCGCTGGAGAGAGGGGGGAGGTGGAGACGGAGCGGAGGCAAGCTGGTGGGGGGGGGGGGGGGCAGGGCGGGGGGCTCCGGCAGCTGTTTTTTGTTTTTTTGTTTTTTGCTCCCCCCCCCCCCCCCCCCCCCCCCCCGATATTTCACCTGTGTGATCTGGTCACCCTAGGCTCAGGCTCTCAAGCCCACCCAAGCTCCAGCCCGCGCTGCAGTGTCTCTGCTGCTGGTTTTTAGTGCTCGCTCGAGTCTGCGCACCCAGGTGGGGAGGTTCGCTCCCGGTTGTGGTGTAAACCTACCCTAAGTGACTTGCCCAAGGCTGCACGGCACATCTGTAGCAGAGCAGGAAGCTGAGCACAGTCCAGTGCTTTAACCTCAGGGCTCTTATTTTCTCTTCAGCAAACCAGGAAATGGATACAGCAGCTAGACCAAACATCCACAGCTAACTGTCTCTCCCCGGGGTTGGGAGCTGAGCTCGACAGCAGGGCCTAAGCTCCGTGGCAGCCAAGCCAGAGAGTAGCCGGGCTTGTATTCCAAGCTCCCCGGTGAGCGCCAGTGGGGCTCCCAAGCTCTGTCTGGCAGCGTCTTCAAAACGTTCCTTGTTCAAGCCACATGTACCGCCATTCCCCAGCTACTTAGAGCTACGGGTTAAGCTTTCTGGACAATGAGGGTTTTTTTCCTGGCGGTGAGCGTCAAGGGAAATGAAAACAAGGCGAAGTGACTCTGCAGGGTGGGGTGGAATTGGGGCAGCGAGAAGAGTTTGCAGCCTGGTCAATGCAAGGAAAATCAGTGTGTTAGAAAACAGGTTGACTAACGTGACTTTGCCCTTGGCTGGCTGTGCTCTAACCGGGCCCAACCTGCTTTTATATGGGACGCTTCCCCACCACCGCCCACAGACATAGCCAAAAAAGGGCTGATGAGCCCACCTTCAGTTTTGCTTGTACCCTGCTGGTGCTTTGGCTCCAAGTGTCCTTCCTGGCTCAGGCTTTGCTAATTGGTGCCTCAGGGCAGGGCTAGCCTGAGGTTGATCTGTGACTAAGGGTATGTCTACACTACAGGATTAATCCGAATTTAGATAATTCGAATTTGGGAAACAGGTTGTATAAATTCGATTGTGCGCGGCCACACTAAGCACCTTAATTCGGTTTTAAACCACATTAATTCGGTGGTGTGCGGCCACACTACCCCATTAACTTAAATACAGTAATTCGGTGGTGTGCGTCCACACTAACCCTAATTCGAATTAACAAAATCGATTTAGGCTCTACTCCGTTCGTCGAGGTGGAGTACAGAAATCGATTTAAAGGGCCCTTTAATTCGAATTAACTGGCTCTGTAGTGTGGACGGGTGAAGGGTTAATTCGGATTAAGGCAGCTAAATCCGAATTAAAGTCCTAGTGTAGACCAGGCCTTTCATACCCATTATACAATCATAGGAGAGAGGAACCTTCATTTAACCCCTTTCTCAATCAGATCCTGCTGTCAGCGCCTCTCTTAAAGGGACACTAGCCTGATAAATCAGCTATTGGGGAGCTGAGAGCCAAGTGTCTTTGGGATCTTCTGCCTGAGCTCAGGAGTTGGTTTGGGAGGGGAATTCTGAAAGCCTTCCATGGAAACTAGAAAGAACGTGGCTTTGTTTTAGCCGGCCCCCCACCCCCACTGTAAGGAAGACTCCACCTGCTTCCTGTGGGTAATGGTCTCTACACCAGTGGTGACCAAAAGAGGTTTTCTGCTCCTATTAGCACAGCAGGTTCCCTGCAGTAGTGGAAGAATGAGCTGGAGGCTACCTTGGCTTGACTCTGCAGTTGAGTTAACAATTCTGAGGATGCTCAAGTTCTGCTCTCCTATACCTACCTAACCCCGTTCTGCAGAATCTTTACTGGCGATGTACAAGACAGGAAGATCCCAGCTTGACCCTGAGCCCAGGGTGAGTTTGTGGGGCTGTCAGAGAGGGAAGTAAGTGTGTGTGTGTGTGTGTGTGTGTGTGTGTGTGTGTGTGTTTAAATACTGCTGATAAACTTGGAAAACTTCAGCTGAGAGTTGCTGGGGACTGACAAACATGTAACCCCAAAGCATTTCTGTCTGCATTTCTCAGAGCAGAACAGTATTTGTCACTGGGTGGGCTAATGTAGCAATTTAGGAAGGAGACTTCCTTCCTTCTCTAAAAAAAGAACAGGAGTACTTGTGGCACCTTCCTTCTCTGTAAATGG
>NW_020676321.1:0-1022 GCF_002925995.2 Terrapene triunguis
CCTGCTTTAAACTAAGGCTATGTCTGCACTTACTGTGGGATTGATGCTGCTTTGATCAATGCACCGGGGGTCAATTTAGCGGGTCTAGTGAAGACCCACTAAATTGATGGCAGAGTTCTCTCCAGTCGACTCCGGTATTCCACCGGGAAAGAGAGGAGTAAGATAAGTCAATGGGAGAGTGTTTCCTGTCGACCCAGTGTGGTGTAGATACTGCACTAAGTCGACCTAAGCTACTTCGACTCCAGCTACATTATTCATGTAGCTGGAGTAGTGTAACTTAGGTTAACTTACCGTGGTAGAGTAGCCGTGGGCTATGTCTACACTAACAGCCTATGTCTGCATAACTTATGTCACTCAGGGGTGTGAATAAACCAGCCCCTTGAGCAACATAAATTACACCAACATAAGCACTCACGTGCACAGCGTTATGTCAGCAGGAGAGTTTCTCCCGCCAACATAGCTTCTGCCGCTTGTGAAGGTGGCTTTATTATGCCGATACATCTGCATGCTGCAGCACTGTATGTGTGGACGTGGCCTAATTCAAACTCAAACTACAGGATTGGTCTGTATGGAATATTATTGTTCTTGCCTTTGCAGACTTAACAAATCCAATGCCTAAAAAGAGGACAGATAGTTTATATAAAATTTTGTAAACAGGTCTGAGTTAAACAGATGTTAAATGCCCAGGCTTTTTGAAAGCTACATAACTCTTGGATGTACAGAATTCCAGGCAGATACTGTACAATAGCATGCTCCAGCAACAGTGCTAACAGAACTAGTGACACTGCCATCAAGCAGCAAATAAAAACAGAATAGGAAGCTTGCTGGGGGAAAGAAGCATGACCGAGTCAGTTCATTAGTGAGTCTTCCATGATGTGATGAGTCTACAAATTAACCCTCTTTTAATTTCTTGACTTTTGAGTTCTCATTTGTGAAAAGAAAGTATTTAGGTCATCCGGTGAACTGATATATTATGGAAGGTAGAAAGGAAAGGGTATTTGGGGGCATTTTCTCAAGCAGTT
>NW_020676322.1:0-3634 GCF_002925995.2 Terrapene triunguis
CCCCAAATCGAAGTCAAAACTATGCCTATGCCCAAGGGCCCACCCCCAGCCCGGAGCTCTGAGTCCCCCCCCCCATACTAGGCCCTGGAGTTTTTATAGCATGTTGAGGGGGGCCTCAGAAAGAAAAGGGTTGATTATGCAAGCCTCATTATCTATATCATTGCTGACACCTATTTATTAAAGCTACAGCATACTTGTGGAACATTGCATTATCTTATCCTTTAAAATAAAACAACAAGGGTAATGAACTGAACAACACTAAGCCAAACTTTTTTCAGTTAGTTTTAGCTCAGTTTTTGAACCTGAATGGCTTGCTTTTTATGCTGATGCTGAATGTTGCAGACATGTCCTTGTAACATTTCTGTTTGGTTCATTAAAGCTATAATTATCAGTCTGTGGAAGAGACTTAGGCCTGAATGCACAAAAAATGAGTTAGGTGCCTAAGTCCCAGTTTTGGGACCACTACAATGCGCAGAACTCCTGTTGAACCCGATAGGTGCATAAACTCAATTTTTTCAATAAAAAGTTCCCTAAACACCTATGTTTCTGCCTCTGAGCATGCGCACTGCTGCATCTCTCTAGGCATTTGGGAGCCTGCCTCCCAAAGTGATTCACAAAGAGCTGTCACATAAAAATCCCTGATGAAAATCAGCACCTTGAATCACACCCCTAAAGGAAAAAAAACAGCCAGTGCAGTCTCTCGGCCACAGGTGTCACATAGTAAATTCCCTGCAGGAAATACCTCTAAGCAATTCAGCTGCCAATCTGTAATAATTGAACTTCCAAATGGTAGTCAGGTGTAGTCCCAGGAGGGGCCATTGCAGTAATTCAGTCAGGCATTATGCAGTACCTTTGACATTAGTTTCTTAAAGCCACAGCACCCGTACATAACACTATATCATGGCTGGTGTCTAGTAAAACAGTATCAGGCAAATACACAGCAAAGTTCAACTCAGCTTCTCATAGATGAGCAGAGGAAAGATTTTACCTGTGTATCGTGTTTTTATCAGACTCAGTCAGCTCTATAAACTCATGCTTATGCTTGGCCCAAACATTTCTTGGAGCCTAGACTTCTCATTAATCCCCTCAAGTTTACATGGTCGGTTCACAATTTGTAGGTTCAGCAGAATAATATCTTTTACCAGATTTTACTTTCTGCCAGGTTCTCTGAAAGCTCCATCTCCTGCATTAGCTCTACATGCTGAGTACTGATGTCTGGTAGCAGCACTGCTGGAGAAGTTTTACCAGTGTTGGTGGCTCACCTTCTATCCCCTCAATTTCAGGGCACATAACACTTTCAGAACATCAGGCAGATCCATGAGTTAAGTGGGGGAACCACCTCCATCTCCCACAACAGCCCCAGGAACCTAAAAGAGGCCAGAGTGAACATGTTTCAGAGCAGATACTGGATAATTTAGAAAGATTTTACTACAGAAGGCTGAATTAAAACTGTGCCTAGCTTTAAGCATGTGAATAGTTCCACAGTGCTCAATGGGACTACTCAGGTGCTTAAAGCCAAGCATATGCTTAAGTACTTTGCTGAATTGGGGCCTTTAATGGAGACAAATGTACAGGTAGGAAATATCCCATGGTTTGCAGGCGTGTGCCTCTCCCCTCAGCAGTCCAGAAGAATGAACTCCACATAATGATATCAATTTTCAAACAGATAGAGTTCACAAGGTCACCTATATAAACCATGCTGCTATGCAATTAAAAAAACAACAACATGGCAGCAACCACAAGCTAAGTTGCAACGGAAGCACTATCCTAGCTCAGACCTGTCATGCACATACTGCCCCTAGGTAGCTTCCTTGTTAGCAGCTAGGATGCCCGCAGGTACTTGATTGCTACCCAGTAGATACTAAGTTCAAAATCTTTCATAATATTAGCGGAACTGAGAGGTATCCAAGCAATAAGAGAAAAGAATACATCTTCTGCTGGTATTCCCTCCAGTGAATGCTGGTGTGTGCATGGGCCTATGCACATGTGTGTTGACTATTGTACCTTGGGCCAACCAAGACCATGACTGTCACCCAGAAACTCCATCTGGTTCAAAATGTGGTAGCCTGCCTGAAGACAGGGCAGACCAATATGGGCATATCACACTAGTGGCAAACACTGGAACTATTTCATGAGCTGACTCCTAAATTTTTAAAGCCATATACATTCTAGAGTTGAGATGTCTGAGAGAGAGGCTCTTGATGTATGGCTAGTCACTGCAGCTGCATTTGGGGAAAATGAGGCCAAGCGGCCTTGCAGGAACCAGGGCCAGGGGCTCTCAGCTGACAGTCACAGTTGTGTTAATCACTACTTGCAGAGATCAGGCTAAACCTTGCCATCTTTACACCGTGAGGCGAGACATCCTGTTTGTACGCCACATGCAAGCTTTCCCCTTAAAACTGAATTGTGGAATGGCCCCAACCGTTTTATTCTAAAAAATAAATGAGATAACTGTGTTGTCTTAAACAGCTGTAGGAGAGACAAAGGGGCGTTTTTCTCCTTTTCCTCAAAGGAACTGGTGTCCAATATCTATGTAACAGCACTCTTCAAAATTCATATACTAACAAGAATCCTTTTGAATAGTGAGCAGATTGAAGATTTGCAAGAATCTAGTGAGGCTGAGGGCCTTAGTTTTGAGTGCCCAACTTAAGATAGAAGAAAGGAGATGATTTTCAGAAAGTGCTAAGCTTCCACCCTCTGAAAATTAGGCCCCTTTTACAAGTTGGGCACCCAAAAATGGAGGCAACCAAAATCACTACTCGCTTTTGACAATTTTGGTCCTGGTTCTTCTGTAATCAAGTTTGACACAGCTGGTCTTTTTCTGGAACTCAAGGCACTCAACAAACACAACAGGATAGCACAAAGCAAATTAGCACTAATCTAATAGTCAAAATATAGAAACACACACAGATGTCTCACCATGAACTCAAGTGAATGCTCTAAAGTTATTCATTTAAGGTAAAGGAGTAGAAATACAGTTTTAATCCACCACTGCTGCCTGATTTTGCTTCAACAACCCTTTCTAATAGATCATTCTCCAACTGAGATTTTTCTGTGAAAATGCCTTCTGCTGCTCTTTACGTTCAGTATGTTTCTATTACTGCATACCCAGTGAGCCAGTAACAATAACTTCGGTTGACATTTGTGTCATGTAAGGTTTTATATACTTCATTCAAATCCTCTTTTTTGTTAGGTTATGAACATTAATACTTTAGCCTGTCTCTCTCAGTCATACCTATTCAATCCAGGAGCCAACCTTTATCTTTCCATGTCTTATATTTAGAACAATGTCCATGTAAATGAATCAGGCCCAACCCTATAAACCTGATCCCTGTAAGGTCCTGAATACCCTCATTTCCCATTAACTTGGAGTTGAAGGTGCTTGGCACCTTATAGGAGATACTCATCTTCTAAGGATTGGGACATTTATCATCTCTAGGTTATTAAGAGAGACCACAATAAACCTTCGTCTCCACATTTTAATATGCTTTAAGTAGTTTTTCTTATAAAAAACATATCCTACTTCTCAGTCATCCTTATTTGTACTGCATATATTTGTACTGTCGGCAATTCTCAGTTTGTTTCTATTTTATTTTTTACTTTCACTGTTATTTTATATTTACCAGCATATTTA
>NW_020676323.1:0-1017 GCF_002925995.2 Terrapene triunguis
CCTGGGCTCCTAGCACTGAGAGCCCCCCTGTGATAGCCCTCCCCCCATGCCAGCCACCCTGAGCCCCTGGCAGTGACAGCCTCCCGGCAGTCGGCCTGTGCTGAGCACTCTTGCCTGGATCCGGGGGAAGGGGGGCCCACAAATGCAGGGCCCTCACGGGGTTAGGTGTGCCCCTTCCTAGAGCCATGTGTCCCCACTCTGCCTGCCACAGGCTGCTGTGTCCCTGCAAGGCCCATGCCCTGGGTGTTGCCGTGGCGATGGGTCTGACACATCCGTGCATATCTGCCTGCATCCAGCAGGAAGGAATCCCCTTTAATCCTAAAATAGCAGGCACCTCCTTTGCCCCCCCTACCCCCACCCGCCTACAGCTCCTTGGCTACAGCTGAGGAGGGCGCAGGACTAGCGACAACAGCAGCACTGGTACTCCCACCCCCAGAGGTGTTACTGCTCTCAGCCCCTCTGCCTTCTAATCATAGAGCCTGTCTTCAGAAATACCCTGGGGAGAGCCCGGGTTGGGGATGTGCATGCTGGGAGTAATGCGCAGCTCTGCAGGAGTCCCCACCCCTTCCCACAGTCCCACTGCAGCCAGAGGTTTTGTTCTGCCCCCTCCCCCCATTTCCTAGTGCCTTGGCCAGTATGGTTTGAAATGTCCCAAGCAATGGCCATCCCCCCAGCAGCCTGGCGGGTCTTGGAGCCAGGAAGCTGATCCAGCTCTTCAGCCTAACCTGTCCTTTGTTCATTCTCCTTGGCAGACTTCAGCATCACCCTGGATGTGCCTCCCCCTCTTTCAGGGTGACACCAGGTTTGCTGCTGTTTTGCACCTGAAGGCCTGCTGCATGCACAGATCGGTGCCAGGAGAACGGTCAGTAAGGGCTGAGTTTTTTACCAATATACAGTAACTCCTCACTTACCGTCCTCCCGCTTAACGCTGTTTTGAAGTTACGTCACTTAGGGCAACTAAAATGATTGGGGGTTTGGAACGGGTCCCATATGAGGAGAGATTAAAGAGGCTAGGAC
>NW_020676324.1:0-3819 GCF_002925995.2 Terrapene triunguis
TGTGTAGCTAGAAAACTTGCCTCTCACCAACAGAAGTTGGTCCAATAAAATATATTACCTCAGACATGGTTAAAGTGAATGGATGTACTAAGTACCCTTCATTCAGGCTAAAGGGAGGGAACAATTTAGCTTCTTTAGTGTAGTGATAGCTGAAGCAATAGAAGTCACTGGCCAGTATGGCAAGTCCTGAGCAGAAGATAAGCCTTGGGTTTTCCTGGGGACTGATTACAAATGCAGGAGCTTGTGGATTGATTGGTTGCAGCTGTGTGTGTGAGAGGCCAAAAGCAATGAGAAAACCAAAAGAAAGCTAGCTGCAGACAGCAAGAGAGGTAGTTGTCAGAGTGGTCCTGAGTGTGAGCAAAAGACATAGTTCCTTGGAGCACAGGATTGGCTGTAGAGGCGGGTTTTGAAGTTGTGAGCAAGGAAACTACCTGGTGTTGTTTGTTCCTACTGTGTTCAAGGAAGCAGGACTTTGTGTACAGTCTTTGTAAGCAAGTTGGATTGCACCAGTCTCTCCTAACAAAAGGGCAATAGAATATTACATAATTATTAGTTATCTTTTGTATAAAGCCAACAGTGCATTAGGCACCCTCCTGAAAGACAAGAAGACAAAATCTCTTCCTTTAAGAGCTTACAGTCTGAACAGACATGATGCCAATGCAAGAAAGGGAGGGGAAGTTTGACTGAATTGTGAAGTTTAGCTCACACCTTGTTAATACTGCTCTATTTTTGTTTGGATTGTAAGATAACAAAGAGTGGGCAGAGGAGACAGGTTCAGGCCCAGCAAATTTAGCAAAAAATTGCATTCAATAATGTTGGAATGTGAAGGATGCAGCTTTTGAAAAACCAGGACTCTTCTGCCTAAGAGGGACATGTAAGTAGCCCCATGTAGACATTCTTGAGAGCAAAACCTGCCCAAGTTACTCTCTGCTTATTTGTCCTCCTGGTCTTCCATGTCTCCAGTCTCTTCTTCTGAAGATGAAGCCTCAGAAGTTTTCCTGGAGTTCTTCTCTGACTGTTTTCTTGCAGCCATTGGGTTAAGCATTATACTCACATCAGTATATGGGCAGGAGGCTGGAGTTTCTAAGGGAAGCATTTAACTCCTCTCACATTCCAAAAAAATCCTTTAAACTTTCTGAATCCCACTTTCCTCAGGCAAAATTGCAGTTTTCTTTCTTTACAACTCTGTGAAAGCACAGCAGTGGGAGAGCAGGTATGTTATTACTGACACTCCCTTTCAATTGACATGTTTGCCTTTGTTCAGCAGATGCTAATGAATGCTGAATTTTTAAAGAGGAAACTTACCGATTCCATCCTGTTAAATCTCTCTGCAGTTTTGTGCAAAGGGAAGAATCTCTCTCTCTCCCTCCCCTGAAGTTCCCATCACCATAGTGCATGAGCTTCCATGTTTATAAAATTAATACCTAGAAAAACCGGAATACAGATTATCCTTGCTCCACAGTGCATGCAAAATGCTGTTGTCTTTTTAGTCATAGAATGATGACATTGATAAAGGAGATACATTCAAATTTGGCATTTCCTCTAAGGAGGCCATTGTCTGCTCTGACAGCAAATCTATACAATACAGTAACATGACAAGGAGCATTGTCCATTCATGGAGGAAGAGTATAATATAGTGCTAAAGAAGAAGCTAATATTTTCTCTTATCCCTTTCCTTATGTTCACATGTGGCTATATACTCCATTAGTCCAACCAGCTGCAATTTAACTAAGAAAAAAAATATAAAAATGTCAAAGTTCACCCAGCTGCCTGATGGTTCCATTCTAAATGGTAAGCACAGCGTTAAACTGAGAGCCATGGGTGTTCTGAAAGTTTCAGTAGGTCTGTGTATTTATTTGAACCCCTTTCCAATGTGTCCATCAGCCGGGTGTCCCTGCGATCTGGGAAACATGGTATCCATGCTTAGCTCTTATGTAGTACTTTTGAGCCATAGATCTCAAAGCACTTTATAAAAGGAAGCAAGTACCATCACACCCATTTTACAGATGGGGAAGCTGAGCCACAGTTACTTGCCCAAGATCACATAAAAGTTTGGTGGCGGAGCTAACCCTCACACCCAAGTCTCCAGACTCCCAGTCTAGTGCTGTATCCTCAGAACCATGCTGCAGTTTTAGCAGCTTAATAAAATATTCTGTCATTGCCATTTTTGCCACCCATATTCTGTATCTGCCATGGGACTCAGGCAGTGTCTCAACCCTTGTTCTCCCAGTTTTACAGCCCCTTCTATTACACTTCCCCCCCCTGATTTTTTTAAAAATATTTTGTGTGAATAGTGCTAAATTGGCAGCCCAAACCTAACACAGACTCTGAATCTTTAGTTTCCACCATCGCTAGCTGCCCTCCTGCATGACCTCTTCAGCTGTACTAGCAGCAAAGAGTCCTGTGGCACTTTATAGACTAGTAGACTAACAGACGTATAGGAGCATGAGCTTTCGTGGGTGAATACCCACTTCTTCAACTGTACTAGTGACCTGCAGGGCCGCCCGGGGGGCGGGCAAGTGGGGCAATTTGTCCCAGGCCCTGCAGGGGCCCCCACGAGAATATAGTATTCTATAGTATTGCAACTTTTTCTTATGGAAGGGGCCTCCGAAATTGCTTTGCTCCAGGCCCCCTGAATCCTCTGGGCGGCCCTGGTGACCTGTCTGTGGTTCCACTTCACTGATGTATAATAAAGCTCACATAGGACATACAATGGGAGTAGATCATAGTTGGCATGCCTCATTGTTTTTATTATGACACATGACTCCTCCCACTCATCAGCACTGTTGTGATATATAAACAGTCTGTTCAGAAAATTAGATAGTTTTCTTGGCCTCCCCATTTCATCATATGTTCTAGGGACGAGGGTGCTCTAGCCTTCTCATTGAGAGGACCACTTTATCAGGAAGCAAGTTTCATGACAAGGAAAAGTTAATACTGTACCCATTATTTTATTATTATTACTCAACTCTTTTCTACTGTAGATGTTGGATAACAGCTTTAGCTCAATTTTAGATGGTCAGGGATTACTCATCTGCTTAAAGTTAAGCATGTGCTTAGGTGTTTCTGTGAACTGCACAGAGTGCTCAGCATCTTGTAGGATTGAGCCGTGCCTTTTTGTGCAGTGCCTAAATCAGGGGTTCTCAGGACACGTTTTGGTGGCCTCAGAGTGTGGCCACCAACTCTTGCTGGTGGTTGCTCTCACACTTTTTCCTAAAATACTTAATTAGCTTTAGGAAAACCAAATAAATATGCACATATACACGTCCAAATCATTGTAATTTATTTATTGCTAGCTAGTAAATCCGTTGTGAAAAGTGATATTAACTAACATACAAGTATCACTTTTCACAGCAGACTTACTCAGCCCTGCCAAGCCTGGGGACAAATTAAGCCCTGGGTGGGAGGCTGGGGAGGCAGCAGGCCGCTGGAGCCTGAAGCCCCGCTGCTGGAGCCTAAGGCCTGCCACCGCACAGCTGGAGCCTGAAGCCATGTAGCCGGAGCCCGAGGCTGGAACCTGAAACTGTGCGGCTGGAGCCTGCCACCCCACCACCCTAGGGTTCAAGGCCAAAGCCTGAGCCCCACTGCCCCTGGGAAGGCGGGGAACTCACTGGCTGCCTGCTCCTCCAGCATTGTGCCCCAGGTGTCTCCAGAGGGGGGCAGGGCCCAACCCCTGCTGGCGGCCCCAGGAACCAACACCAAGATGGTACATCCAGGAGGAACAGGGACAGGGATAGGGTTCCCAACATTTTAATTGCACAAAAGTTAACACTCTTGCCCCGCCCCTCCCCTCCCCCACCACTTGCCCCGCCCCTTCCC
>NW_020676325.1:0-1849 GCF_002925995.2 Terrapene triunguis
TGCAGAGAGAGAGGAAGAGAACGGGCTAGAACCAGGTAGGTACCCGCTCTATGTGGGCAGGGGTAGGGTAGGGTTACCATATTTCCACAATCAAAAAAGAGGACACGGGGGGAGCCCCGCCCTAGCCCCGCCCTAGCCCCGCCCCCACCCCCATCCACTCCCTCCCCCCTGACTGCCCCCCTCAGAACCCTAACCCCCCCTGCTTCTTGTCCTCTGACTGCCCCGACCCTTATCCACTCGCATGGGTGGCAGGGTTGTAGAAATTTTGGTGTTGCCCAGAACCCCCACCCCACACATACACCTGCCTAAGGCTCTGGGAGGGGGGTTGGGTGCGGGGAGGAGGTCTGGGGTGCAGGTCCTGGGCTGGCAGTTAGGGTGCAGGAGGGGTGCAGGTTCTGGGATAGAGTTTGGGTGCTGGGTGCAGGCTCCGGGCTGGGGCAGGGGGTGGGTGTGCAGGAGGAGGTGAGGGGTGCAGGCTCTGGGATGGAGTTTGAGGGCAGGAGGGGGGTGTGGGGAGGGGGTTTGGGGATAGGAGGGGATGCAGGGGTGAGGGCTGTGGGTCTGAGGATGAGGGGTTCATGATGCAGGAGGGGGCTCAGGGATGGAGCAGAGGATTAGGGTGTGGGGGATGAGGGCTGGGGCTGAGGGGTTTGGGATGTTGGAGAGGCTCAGGGCTAGGGTGGAAGGGCAGGGTAAGGGCAGCCTGTCTTCCCATTAGTAGATGGGAGACGCTAGGACCCGGGGGCAGCAGACAAGGGAGAGGCAGGCGGGGCGGGTGTCCACGGGGGGGGACGGGACGCAAGGAGGGGGGCTGGCAGGTGGAGGCCGGGGACCCATCCAACACTCCCCCGCTCCCTGACTGCCCCCCGCCCCAGATTACCATTCTGGCGCCACGTGTTTGCAAAATACTCTGCCCGGTGGGTCGGTTTGTGTGTTACACAGGGCTGCAGACAGAGGGAGGGGGGAGCAGGGGAGGGCTCTGGCTGCTGGAGGCCAATGGGAGTGGGTCAGTTGGCCCAGCCGCCCAATCAGCAGCCGCACTGTGCATGGAAGGGAGGGAGGGAGGCGAGGGAGAAAAAACCCCCGGACATTTTAACCTTGTTACCAATTCTTCCCGGACGGCTATTTAGAGACGCAAAAGCCGGACATGTCCGGGGAAATACGGACGGATGGTAACCCTAGGGCAGGGGGGATCCTGTTTACTCCCTCCCCAGCCCTGCTGCTCTTGCAGTTTACCCCTGACCCCTCCCTTGCTCCAGAGACCAACCCTAGCTCCTGCCCCACTGTGCTTTTACCCCCAGCCCCTTTTACAATCATTCCCCAGGGGGGCCCACAAATATGTTTGGCACCGGGCCCACAAAAAGTTAATCCGGTCCTGCCTCACCCCCACCCCCACCCACTCCAGCAGTGCCCAGTCAGGTCTCAGGTCTCCAGCCATCACCTGTCTCAGGACCCTTGTCCTGCTCCCTTCTGACCAGGGGGCATTAAGACTGCCCAGCCAGACACTGCGATATTGCAGCAGGCCAGTCTGCCAAACAGCCAGCACCTGTGCACTGCTTTCTCCGAGGGCTATGAACAGTGTCGTGCCAGCGGTTGCTAGTTACCACCTAGCTCTTTTTGAGCCAGAACATTTATTCTTTGTTCCAGTCACAGGGAAAGGTAGAAGGGAGGTCCTGGAGGCCAAAGTTAGGCTGCTAGGTAAGAGATTGAAGTCCAGGACCTCCATGGTAGCATTCTCTTCCAGTTCCACATGCAGGGGTCCAGTTAGACAGGCAGAACTGCAGGCTCTCAGTGCGTGGATGAGACAATGGTGTTGAAAGAAGGGTTCTGGGTTTCGTGGGAAAGGAGG
>NW_020676326.1:0-1404 GCF_002925995.2 Terrapene triunguis
ACCCCCTCCACGCTCCTGCTGCTCCAGCTGACGAGGGACCCACCCACCGCCCCACAGCAGCTGCAACTACTGAAAGCTCCCCCTGATGTCCCCCAGCTGCCAAGGGAACTCTGCACTACGCCCCAGCCGCCGCGAGACATCTCCCCTATTCTCCTGCGGTCCCCGGACACGCCCCCTGCTCCCCAGCAGCTCCAGCCATCACGAGACGGCTCCCCTGTCCTCCCGCCCGCACGGACCCCCTCCCTGGAGAACCCTCTACTACCACTGAGACCCCCGCACCACAGGGGACTGACGACGACCCCCTCTACGTGACGTACCCCCTTGCCGCTGATGCGCTCATCTGCCCCATCTGCTTGCCGCCCCGACGTTTCCATCTCCTCGGAGGAGTCACCAGACACCTGAAGAGGTGCGACAACAAATCCACCGCCTTCAGCTGCGCCCTCTGCAGCCTGCCCTTCGAGTCCCAGAAGAGATGCAAGGCACACCAGGCCAGCTGCAAGAAAGCCCGCACAGCAGCAACAACTCTGGTTCCGGCCTCCCGCCCTCCTGTGCCCCGGCCCGCTGCTCCTGCGCCGCAAGGAAACAGGGTGCCCCCTCCAGCCGCTACCCTGAAACCCACTCCAGTCCCCGAACCGGTGGACCAGGGCCCCACCATCGAGACGACGCCTCCCGCAGCGGGAAACGTCGACCGAGCCCCTGCCAGCAGGAGACCTGTCACATCCTCCCAGGTCGCCCGGAAGCTCTCTGAGCTGAGACATCTCAGTGCCTCCCGACGCCCAACCAGCGTGACCCCACCTCAAGAAGGGTCAGCGCCCCGCCACGCGTGGCCGCCCGAGATCCTGCCTCCAGAGGTACTGACGCCGGCCCTCAGGCCACCCTACGAGCACCAACCACAGGAAGAGCCAACGCGACTCCTCCTGCACTGCGAACCCCACCCGCCGAGGGGACGGGGTCCCCCCCAGATCACTCTGCAAACTTCCACTGTCAGAGGAGTCAACGCCACAACCAGACGGCAGCACCCGACCCCCATCGTCAGACGGACCAGTACGACCCCAAAAGACACCAGACCGATCCCTGCCGCCAGAAGGTCGCACGCTTCCACAGCAACCCCCCAGACAACAGCCGCACACGGAAGACCTATCATCACCCCCGCACTCATTGACCCGATGCAGATTCCACCAACAACCAGCAATGATATTACCCCACCGGCGACTATGCCCCAGGAACCAACCGAAAAGTCCCCCGAACCACAAGCGAGACAACCCATCGACCACGCGACAAACTCACTGCCCACGCCGACCGAGGAGCCTGAGGACCGACGGCTAGGCCAGCCACGCCTTGGCAGGCCGCCTGGATCGAGGAGCTCCAAGCGGCAGCCTCCTTCACGGAATTCGACCCGCTCAT
>NW_020676327.1:0-4798 GCF_002925995.2 Terrapene triunguis
TTTTAGGAGGCAGGAGGGAAATGCCAATCATTTTCACAAGTTATTTCAAACCCAGGAGCAAGAATATTCACTTGTAGACAAATTTGCTTAAACACCAAACTGTTCTTTAATTCTTGAGTAACATTTAAAGCACCTAAGTGACTTTTAAAAGTGACAGGACCAGCTTTTCAAAGGTACTTAGGCACCTAAAGATGCTGATAGACCCTTCTGTAAACCCCAGTATCTGCATCTTTAGGTGCCTAAATACCTTTGAAAACCTGGCCCTTGGGCTCCTAAGTCTCATTGACTTTTAGGGACCTAAATGCCTGTCACTTTTGAAAGGTGACCTTGGTTCCCAAGTCATTTAGGTATTTTTGAAAGTTTTACCCCTTGTCTATTTGTAACCCACACACCTCCGGGGTGTGGTGTTCTGTCCCCTCTAGTGGCACCAAGACCACTTAGAGTTTAATGAGTCTGCTACAGCCGTAGGTAAGAGGCACGTGGCTTTTAGCTCATGCAGTAGAGGCTCATGCATTTAGCTCCAGAGATCCCAGGTTCAATCCTGCCTGCCAACAACCAGGGTTTGTTTCCGGACCGCGCCAAGGAAACATCTATACACGCTCGTGCTCCATGTTCTTCATGTCCTCACCCTTGCGTCCCATCCCAATACGAAGTGGCAGGACCTTCTGCCACCTCTGGAGGGTGAGGAGCCCCGGTGGGCCAGCCTTTATTCTACTCTGATCCCACCGGGGACATCGGTTGGCGGCTCCTTCATGGAGTCGTGAGCATGGGTGTGTACTTGGCGTGGTTTACCCCTATCCCAGACACCTGCCCCTTCTGCGGCGTGAGGGAGACCCTGGCGCATGTTTACCTGGAGTGCGCCAGGCTGCAGCCCCTATTCCGGCTTCTCACGGATATTTTGTTAAGATTTTGGTTGCACTTTTCTCCTCACCTTTTTATTTATGCACTCCCTATCCGTCGCCCCACAAAGTCACGGGACCTCCTAGTCAACCTCCTCCTGGCCCTAGCAAAACTGGCCATCTATAAAAACAGAATGAGGAGGTTGGCCGATGGAGTCTCCTGTGACTGTGGGGCCTATTTCAGGTCCTCCGTTCGTTCACGTATCCAGGCAGAGTTCCTCTGGGCGGCGTCCACTGGCTCCCTTGACGCCTTCGAGGAGCAGTGGGCGCTGTCTGAGGTTCTCTGCTCGGTGTCCCCGTCTGGTTCACTTCGTTTGACCCTTTGACCTCACTCCTGTCCCTGTTCTTTTATTAGTTGTCCCCCGTAATTTTTTTGTCTCCAGGTCCTGTGGACCCCCCCCTTAGGCTGGGGGGGATCCTTTAGCAGTGGGCTTCGCCTGCCCACTTCCTGGATCCCAATAGGACCAGGGTCTGTTGGTGTTACATATTAATGGCAGGAGACTTGTCATTGAAATCTTAAAAGTAAACAAATGGGAATTCTTGCCTGTTACCTTTTCCTTCCCTTCTTCGTGGATTGCAATAGCGAGGTGAGAGCTTTGCCTTCTGATAATTGGCACAACTGCCTGTTTGTCACAAACTAGATATTTTGGCACCCTTTGTTTGGCTTCCTGCTTCTTGGTTTCACTGCTCCCAGTTTAATAATTTCTTCCTTGAAGTGTCTTATGTATTCTCTGACTGCTGGTAAACTAGGAAAGCTTTGCAATAATGATATTAGTAAGAGCTTTAACCATGGCTAATGGAAATCATTAATAGCAAAATTCTCTGTCCCAAGACTCAGAAAAGAAATTAGCAGGTACCAATGTTTCCTTTCTACGTCCTGGAACAAGAATTTGCAGTTGGTGGGATCTGACTAGCAATCCCATAAAATTGACGATGAAGAAAATTTTACCCTAGAAAGGAAGATGACAGGGGAAAAAGAAGACTATTGCACTAAGGAATCTTCTTCCAAAGGCAGTGTCTGAGGAAGAGGAAAGTATCAAATCTATAACATTTAAATAGAGCATGACTTGTCTTTCCAGGTTTTTCTGAGGAATTCAGCTGGACAAATACTTGAGCTGATCAGAAATCTTTGAAAAAAATGCAGCTAAATTTCAACCAGAAGTAGTGAATATCACAAAAAAACCTCCAAATATTCATTTGATTTTTAAAATAAACTTGCTTTGACTTTGTTTGCTCTTCTGCTTTCTTTCCCAGTCTTTTTGCAAAGAAGTTTACTTTCCAGGATGTTCACGGGAGCAGCAAATTTTAGACCAATATTGCAGAATACTAACTTTTGAATCAGTAGTCCAAAGTTTCAGATTGAACTAGAAACCAGATTCTAAGAGTTACACTCATGCAGGCGCCAATTTAGGAAAGCACTTGCACAAGCATGTGCTTAAATGTTGCCCTGAATAAAGGTGATTTCCTCAATTGCAGCTCCAGTAAGGGACAGCAAGGGACACCAAATGACCCATGTGTTAACTCAACACAGCACAAATTTCAAAGACAGTGAATATACTCAAAAATTAGTTAAAGGCCACAAATTATTTGCAGGATGACTCCTGCAAATAATTTTGAACAGCAATTATATTTGAGAAAATTAGAATTTGTTTGCAGACAATTTATGAGCAGAAAAAGAGACAAAATTAATTGGACAAATTACTTGCTACAAATTATTCATGCAGCTCTAGTGGAAATTAAATTAGATTTTAAATAATTCTGTCACAGTTTTATTAATCTGAGGTATAATTAATAACACAGGTAAAGTCTTTGTAGAATTTGTATATGTATAATCCTTTTATCTTGACTTTGCCCATTTAATGAACATTTTAACAGATTCACATTTTAAAAATGCTAAAATAAAAATAAGAAGGTTTTGTTTGCCATGAAGTAGTCCTATGGCTGATCAAAACAGCAGAATTTTTCCTGCAGATCTTGAATATATTACTTTCTTATTTTGCTTAATCTTTAGGGAATTTGTTTAATCATCAGGGAATTTGCTCCATTTTTTCTGAAGATTTGCTCATTACTCTTCACGCTAGTGTTATGAGGATTTGAGACATATTTGTGAAAAGCAAAAAGTTATTTTATTGACTTTTCACTGAACTAAAACAATAGAAGCAGCTTTGAAATAAAAAGGTTACTTTGGGGCAGTGGTGGGCAACCTGCGGCCCACGGGCCACATGTGGCCCGTCAGGGTAATCCACTAGCGGGCCGCAAGACAGTTTGTTTACATCGACTGTCCACAGGCATGGCCACCTGCAGTTCCCAGTGGCCACGGTTCACCGTTCCTGGCCAATGGGAGCTGCAGGAAGCAGCGCAGGGCACTAACCTTTAAAACAAAATTACAAGGAGAAAGTAATAGAAAGAAGAAATACAAGTTGTTGGCTATTTATATTGGGTGAAACTCACCCAGTGCAGAGGGCCATTAGTAGGCCTATGCACCACCACTTCAGCCTTCAAAGTAGGCCTTATGGCTCTGAGCACAGGTGAAGTTCACTCAATGGATCAGATTCTGATACCCTTACATTGAATAATATCTTACTAGGCAAGTGGTTCGATTGACATCAGTGGGACTATTAACCTAGGCCCGGACTCAGCAAAGCATTTAAACACATGCTTGTCAATGTGACTTAAGCATATATTTAATTTCTTTGCTGACTAAGGATAGACTTCAGCATGCGCTCAACTTTAGGCACTGCTCATGTGCTTTGCCTAATCCGAGCTCTGGTAAGGTAAAACTCAGTATAAGTAAGGATGGCACAATCAGGCTCAGAATAAGTGCATCATTATGGGCTAGCGGAGAAAGGCAACGTTTTATAATGTAAAACTTTTGAATTTTTTTTTAATGCAGCATGTATGTAATCTGTTGAACTCCCTAGTGCTGGATATTAGGGAGGAATATAGCTTTAGTAAATTTCAAATAAAGGATTAGAAATATCAATGAATAAGAAAAGTGACTGCAGATATACAAGCTAGGATAAAATTACAAATGCTGTTAATCTTTATGCTTCAGGGTATAAGTTGATTGCCAGGTTGGATCAGGAAAATAAACTCCCCTAAGGGTATGTCTACACTACGGGATTAATCCGAATTTAGATAATTCGAATTTGGGAAACAGGTTGTATAAATTCGATTGTATGCGGCCACACTAAGCACATTAATTCGGCGGTGTGCGTCCATGTACCGGGGCTAGCGTCGATTTCTGGAGCGTTGCACTGTGGGTAGCTATCCCATAGCTATCCCATAGTTCCCGCAGTCTCCCCTGCCCATTGGAATTCTGGGTTGAGATCCCAGTGCCTGATGGGACCAAAACATTGTCGCAGGTGGTTCTGGGTACAGCCTCACCCCTCCCTCCCTCCCTCCCTCCCTGCATGAAAGCAACGGACGGCAGACAACCATTTCGCGCCTTTTTTCCTGGGTAAACACTGCAGACTCCATACCACGGCAAGCATGGAGCCCGCTCAGCTCAAGACAGCAGTCATGAACATTGTAAATACCTCGCGCCTTATCGTGCAGTTTATGCTGAACAAGAACCTGGAAAACCAGGCGGAGAGGAGCAGGCAACAGCAGCGCGGTGACGACAGTGATGAGGATATAGACATGGAATTCTATCGAACCGCGGGACCCGGTGCTTTGGAGATCATGCTGTTAATGGGGCACGTTATAGGCATGGAACGCCGATTCTGGGCCCGGGAAACAAGCACAGACTGGTGGGACCGCATAGTGTTGCAGGTGTGGGACGATTCCCAGTGGCTGCGGAACTTTCGCATGCGTAAGGGCACTTTCATGGAACTTTGTGACTTGCTTTCCCCTGCCCTGAAGCGCCAGAATACCAGGATGAGAGCAGCCCTCACAGT
>NW_020676328.1:0-8115 GCF_002925995.2 Terrapene triunguis
GGGCGCTGCGCAGGCAGGGGGCGGCGCTCTCCCCCCGCCCGGCCAGCGATCACATCCGGAGGGGCCGGGGCTGGGCTCCCGGCCGGGTGCGGGAGGCGGCGGGGGGGGCGCTGCCGGGCTCGGCCTCGGCCCGGCCACTTGCGCGAGCTCGCTGTGCCCGCCTGGGCCGCGGCCGTCTCACGCCGCACCTCCCTCCGGCGCGGCACTGCGCAGGCGCGCGGCGCCCCGCCCCCGTCAGAGGGACAACCGCGCCCCCTAGGGAGCGCGCCGGGCAGCGCCTGTGTGTGCCGAGAGCGCCCGGCCCGGCCTGGCCAATCACAAAACCTCTCACAAGCAGCCCCCCCCGTCCGTAAAATCCAGTCCAGGTCTTCCTCCCCGAGAGAAACGTTTTAGTAAAGCGAATGGGAAACCACTAGGTAATACCCGGGTTGAGACAAGAGTGTGTGGACAGGTGGGTAGAGTGCTTAGATTAGCCACACCTACAAACTTGGCTTTAAAAGTCATCAGCTACATTAGTACAGCAGCAGCAATAACCCACATTTAGATACATTTAACGATACAGTTTAGATACTAGAATCCGGACACGCGGGTACATCACTCATGAAAAGTTCAACGGAGAGTTGGTGGTAGAAAGCAAATCTAGCAATGAGGGTAGCTGGTCCCTCAGTAAGTGAGAATTTAGGGCAGTGGTTCCCAAACGTTAACAACCTGTGAACCCCTTTCACTAAAATGGCAAGTCTCGCGAACCCCCTCCTAAAAAGGAATATTGCCAGGGATTTTCTCCTTTACCTGAGTATAAATTATAAAAGCAGTGATCTTGGAAATATAAAATTTGTTTTTTATGACATGCTTATTATACACTATTTATTAATTGTTATTTATCATTACAGTATTTTTATTATGTTATGAAAACGGCAACACTCTTCCAAGATCTCACTTTCGTAGCCTGTATCACTTTGAATAAGCCTGTTATAAGACAAGGCTCCTATGTTTCATCAAGGAGTATCAGATGTGAAACAGCATGAAGGTATTTAAGAAGCCAACTCAAAGAGTTCCTCCTACACAAGCATTCAGGTCTTGAGCAGTCCAGGCAAACAACGCACGTTACAACAAAGCTTAAACTTGTTCTTCATAATCATTTTAAAAACAATACTAGCTGCCTATTTAATTTTAAAAACAGCAAAAAATATCCACCATCCTTTCCATTTCTTATAAGGAGTCTTGAAGTTTAAATCTCCTCAGTGAGATAAGTATCAGGGGGTAGCCGTGTTAGTCTGTATCCACAAAAACAACAAGGAGTCCGGCGGCACCTTAAAGACTAACAGATTTATTTGGGCAGAAGAAGTGAGTTTTTTTACCCATGAAAGCTTATGCCCAAATAAATCTGTTAGTCTTTAAGGTGCCACTGGACTCCTTTTTGTCTCAGTGTGATAGATATGCTGGCTTGGATCTGCTTAGCTCTTGGAAGTCCAGGGTCTCCGGGCTGCTGGCCCCATGCTTCTCATCTGCACTTCAGCTCATCTCTCCTGGTACTGCTGATGTCCAGTGATGTGTTCTATGTAGATGTCCCTCGACCACCTGATGGCATCCAACACCATGAGTTGCTGCATCAGCCGAGCGTAGGGTTGACCGATTCCGTATTCCCGCAACGCTTGCTCGTTACTGGGGTCCCATGCACTCAGGGCTCTGACGATCAGCGCATGTCTGAACCCAGTAACCCTTAGCTGGAAAGTCAGTCCCAGTCATGCCCTACTGCAACGCACCCGGATTCCTGCCCTGCATCGGCTGAGCCTGAGTCCCAGCTAGAAACCCAAGCCAAGACTGACGAGTCAGATCCCCTGGATTAGGGTGACCAGATGTCCCGATTTTATAGGGACAGTCCCGATTTTTGGGTCTTTTTCATATATAGGCTCCTATTATCCCCCACCCCCGTTCCAATTTTTCACATTTGCTGTCTGGTCACCCTACCCTTGATGGAACATGGGCATGCAAGTACCTAGCCTTACAATTATTTATTATTATTGTGCTACACTGCCGTTGTGGCTTCGGTTCTGGGTGCCGCAGCCTTTGGAGATGCATGTGAGCTAGGAGCCCATCCCAGTATCCAGCCCCGCCTCTCTCAGCCCACAGTCTTGGTTCGGCCTGTACATGGCAGCTGCTCTGCTTGCACAATCAGCCTCCGTGACATGCTAAAGCCACGGCTAGCGACCACTCAAAGGACCATGGCATGGAGAGCACTTGCCCACATGCCTACTATCCTTTCCCCTTACCTCATCTATCCTGACCGGCAAACCCCTTCTCCCCACTTTTGCCATCTCAAAATGGCAACCGCCCGCATGGCCCAGCCACAATTTCTACCCTGTCCCCGCAGCCGATTCTAATAATATTTGTGCAAACATAGGCGCCGACTTCCCCGCTTTCCCTTGGGTGCTCGACCCCTCCTCTGCCTCCCTGCCCCGCCCCCACTCCACCCCTTACATGAGGCCCCACCCCTGCCCCACCTCTTCTCACCCCTGCCCTGCCCCCATTCCAACTCCTTCCCCAAAGTCCCCGCCCCAACTCCGCTGCCTCCCTGCCCCTATTCCCAGGGCCATCCCACAACATTTTGGCACCTGAGGCCCCCGTGCCCCCTCGCTTGGGCCAAAACTTTGAAAGGTCTCAATTCTGCCTCCTTCCTGTTCTACTCCTCTCATGGTACTGCTCTGCTACCTACCCCAATAAAGGAGAACTAACAACTTAAAATGCCTTGTTCAAAAATTTTCAGTAACACGTAACTTTCAAATGCCTGAACAGCAAATGTAACTTTTCTTGTCTGCATAGTAAACACTGGCATTTTTATCGGTTTGAATAATCAAAGTGGTGCTTTCCGTGCCTTCTTGGTTGCAAAGATTTGAACTGCTTCCTGAAGGTCCACAGTCTGTGCCAGCTCATGCTCTATTGAGATGGTTGCAAGGCCGACCAGCCTCTCCTGTGTCATTGTGGAGCGTAGATGTGTTTTTATTAACTTCAGCTTGGAGAAGCTGCATTCTCCACTGGCAACTGTTACAGGAAGTGTTAGAAGTATGCGCAGAGCAACAAAAGCATTTAGAAAGAGGGTGGTCATCTTATTTGTGCACGTATATTCCAGAACAGCCTTTGGAGTTGATCCTGCTGAAATGCATCTTGAAAGGGCTTTCAGTTCATCACCTAAATCACTCGCATCAATATCGCGCATGTCATCATGTGTCAACACTGTCTCTAGTGCCCTGCATTGCTGGTGTAGGTCTTCTTCAGGTATAGTGAGGAGTTTTGGAATATCATACAACATCCCAAATATACTGCTGTGTTCCTTGAGCTGCATGAAACGTTCTTCAACTGACTGTATTGCACAATCTAGCACCTGGTTAAAGAATTCAACTTTGAATTGTTGTTTGGGGTCTCTTATGAGATTATCCCGTGACTCGTAATCCAAATGTCATCTTCTTCGGTGACTCTTGTATTCTTGAATGGGTGGGAAAATAGCTTCAGTGTTTAGTTCCTCTGCCAACTTCTGTGCACTCTTCACAACGTTTTGAAATCCCTCATCTGACCGGTAAGACTGTAGGTATGACTTTGCTTTGTCCAGTTGTTCCATTGCTCCAGATATATCAAGGTCAACACCTTGGTGTCTCATGCTTACAACATTTATTTCAAACAGTATGTCATGCCACAACACTAAACCACACAGAAATTTGAAGTTATGTATGTTTCTGGAAATTCCATTTCCCTCTGCCACTGTTCTCCCACGAACAGTTCCTGTCATAGCATTATCCTCCATAATGGCAAATATGGCATCATCTATCTTCCCAATTTGGTGTTTGATAGGCTTTATCGCCTCCACTCGACTTTCCCATTGTGTGGCACTCAGTGATTTCAGTGTCAGAGAGGATGTTCCCAGATGTTGCTTCAAAATTTGCCATCGATGAGTTGATGCAGAGAAAAATACATAGATGGCTTTGAATTACATTAAAAAATTCAGCAGCCTCACTAGAAGCTGATGCTGCATCACTGACCACCAAGTTCAATGAATGAGAACTGCATGGGACAAAAAAAGCTCAAGGGTTTAACTCTCAGATCCGTATCTGCACTCCTCTGTTCTTTCCTCTCATGTTGGCACCATTATCGTAGCCCTGACCTCTCATGTCAGCTATCGCAATTCCTGTATCTTCCAGCTTTTTAAGAAGCACATTTGTCATACCAGCTCCTGTAGTATCATCAATGTCAATAAATTCTAGAAAATGCTCTCTGACAGTCACCATTGCAGGGACATTTTCACTAGGTTCTGTTACAAAACGCACCATTAAAGTCATTTGTTCCATATGGCTGATGTCAGGTGTGCAGTCCAGAATAACAGAGTAATATCTTGCTGACTTCAGATCTGCCACAATCTTCTGTTTGACTTTTGTTGCCAGTAACTGTATGATCTCATTTTGAATGGTTTTTCCAAGGTAGTGGTGTGTGTACATTTCTTGGGGGTGGTGACCCTTCTTCGATGCTCCTGGAGTACAGCATCAAACTCAGCCATCAGCTCCACAATTTTAAGGAAGTTTCCATTGTTTGGCACATACAGCTGATCTGAAGTGCCACGCAGTGCTAGGTTTTATGTAGCAAGCATTCTCACAATGGCAGTGAGCCTTTTCAGAACATTTTGCCAGTAAAGAGACTCTGATGCAATCTTCTTGTGATGCTGATCATCTATGGTGGCCTTTAACCTTAGTCTCATCTCAAGCTCTTTCCACCTACGGAATGCTCGCTGGTGATTTGCTGCCTTCTCATGGCATGCCAGATTTCCAAACACATTTTTCCAGTCCTTTGTTCCTGTAGAACCCAATGTGGCTGGAACATTAGACTGGAAGAGTTTGCAACAAAAACAGTATGCAGCATTCTGGGGTTTTGAGTACATAAGCCATGGCCTCGCCACTTTGTCACCATTGGGAATTTCACGCCAGTAATGTGCTGGATGGAAACTTCTATTTTCATTGCCTTTGGGGAACATGAAGTTTTTCACTAGCTGTGGCCCAGGCAGTACAAGGAAGTCCCTCAGGCTACTGCTCAAGTGGGTTCACAGTCCTGGATCATCTAGACTTAAGGAACTAAACCCAGCAGCAGCTGTTTCTTTTGCCTCCACCACACTCTTCTCTGATCTACACTTTTCTTCAGGAATGTGCCTGGTTACATCCATTTGAGATGGAGATATGGATGCTGCAGTAGCTGCCAGGTCACCTGCACTCTGACTAACTGGAAGATCAGGCATCTCCTCACCACTCACATCCTCACTGGGGCCGGAAGGCTCACCGTGAACATTTGTGTCTATGTATCTCAGGAGAGCTCCTTCCTGCTTAGATAGAAAAGCTTCCTTTGCGTTCTTTCTTTTTCCGAATGCTGCCCCAAGGGGCATTTTCTTCTTTCACTCATGACTGCTGTTCTGTGCCAGCTATAGTGGCTCTCAGCACTCAATTGAAGGGGACAAATAAGCAGGCTGGTAGCAGGGCCTGAGTGAGGGAAGATATCAGCGTCTTAAGGGCCTAAATGGCTCCTACTACTTCAGTTCACTGCCTGTTCTCCTTAAGTGGGTTCAGGGAAGCAGCAGGAAACAGGAAGCTCCCTGAGAAGCTGGTGTTAATCAGTCCAGGCTCCTGGGGGTGCTAGGGAGGTACATAAGAGGCTCCTCCTCCTCTCTCTCCCTGCAGCTCCTGCTACTTTCTGTTATTCCCTCTCACCTTTTCTCCTGCCTGCCTGTTATATCTCTTGTGCCCTCCTTCCTCCAGCACAGCACTCCACCATCTCTGTGCAGCTAGAGCAGAGAGAATACATATGCACCAGCAGCAGACACCAATTTTCTACACTCTGGGTCCTAGTGGCACCCCCACACACTCTGGTACCTAAGGCAGCTGCCTCAGTTTGCCTCATGGTAAGGCCAGCCCTGCCTATTCCAACTCCTTCCCCAAATCCCAGCCCCGGCCCTGCCTCCTCTCCTGAGCGCACCATGTTCCCGCCGCATGCTAACGCTGCCAAACAGCTGTTTGGCAGTGGCCGGGCGGGAAACGCTGGGAGGTAGGTGGAGGAGAGGGGATGCGATGCGCTCGGGGGGAGGGGGGGAAGGAAGCTTGTCTGCCAGTGGGTGCAGAGCACCCACTAATTTTGTCCTGTGGGTGCTCCAGCCCTGGAGCACCCATGGAGTGGGCACCTATGTGTGCAAAATTCAACAGGATATTGCGCAAGTGGCTACAGCAAAAGAGGTTTGGTTAGTATTTGTAGTTTACATGAGGGATGAATGAACAATGCATGCCCGGTCATGGCACAAATAGTACTGCTCCCTGCTAAAATACAAATGCTCTGTACACAGTTGTAGTCAACAGTTATTGCAGGGTCCTATCTATTTTTCTCTGCACCTTCTCCATCTCTGCAGGGGAGATAGAGCAGAACTTAAGCCTGAGAAATTGCTCTGTTTTATTTTGTCCATTATAGGGAATGGTTGTGCACCCTTCCCTCCAGTATGGCTTGCAAGCCCCTTCCGTTCCTGCAGCATTTCTGGGGGGAACACCCTGGCAGCGTAGCTCTCTGGACAGCCCTTTGCCTTTTTGAATAAGATCATTCTTTGCCTCCTAGTCACCTGCCTCAGTGTAAGGTCATTGAAAATGGGGACCTCTCAGACAGGATGTAGAGGGGATTACTATTCACCTCACCCCCCGATGGTCCCCATAACTCCCCTTAACACCTATGCTATAGAATAGCCTCCAGCACGCAAATAAAAACAAAATAAAACCTGGCACATTGCTCCAACCACCCCCCACCTCCACCCCTAGCAACATGAAAGCAGACAGAGTAGACTGAAATCCAGCACCCTCCAGACATGCAGACCTCTTACCATCTCTGAGGGTCCCCTAAGAACGAGAAGAGTCCCAGGGAGGTAAAATCATAGACGTAGTAAAAGAAGCTATCATGGGATATGAACAATAAGCAACAGGGCTTTTTTCCCCCTACTCCCACAGCAGCTGCAACCACCAGACTGTCAAGGCTAGGGCCTCTATCTACTGCTGACTGACTGGACAACCCGAGGGGGTGAAAAAGGAAGACCCGGGACAAGATGTTTGCAGAACTCATGGTAGAGTCCCACACAGGCCAGCTGAGAAGTGGAGGTTGTACATGAGCATCCAGAGGGAGGAAGAAATGCAGCTGTCTCAGGAAGTCATGGCTGTGGCCACGAACATGGCCACAGAGAGCATGGAAAAAAAAGACGGGGCGATTCAGAGGCTGCCCTGGACGCTATGCTGCACGTGAATGCTCTCCTTCACAACATGCTCTTGCTCAGCCAACAGGCTCTGCAGCACCATAATCTGTGACCCAGCCACATCCTTCAGCCCCTGGACAATACCGGGTACTGGGACCTCCCCGCCGTACTCCTGCAGCAGTGCTCCTTGAGAGCGTTCCCTTTTCAAAATGAGCACGGAGACCTCTAGCACTGGGAGCCCGGCTCTTTTGAGACCCACAACACCCCTGACAGTTTAGAGCAGCAGCACTCAACTCCAGAACCCACGTGGACAAGAAGAGCCAGAGGGAAATCACACATGTGCCTTCCCTGTAACTTTGAGCACCCCCCGTGAATCTTCCCAAGAGTACCCGCAGTTGAGAGGCACCAATACCACCTACCCTTAGTGTGAGGAAACTTGGTGTATGCCTGTTATGGGTCAGTTTCCTGCTCCATCAGCCCCTGGCAACATAAGCACTCCCTGCCTACTCCGCAGGCCCTGCTCGCTGTACAGGTTAGTGATAGGCATACTCAACCCCCGAGTCCTCCAAGCATCCCCCTGGACAGGGCCGGCTCCAGACACCAGCCTACCAAGCATGTGCTTGGGGCGGCACCTGGAGGGGGGCGGCGCTCGGGGAGAGCAGGGCCGCGGCTGGGCTCGCCGCCCTCCTCCCGGCGCTCCGGCCGGTCAGGGAGAGCGGGGCCGCGGCCGGGCTCTCCGCCCTCCTCCCAGCGCTCCGGCCGGTCGGGGAGAGCGGGGCCCCGGCCGGGCTCTCCGCCCTATCCACGGCGCTCCCCGCTGTGGGGCGGCGGGAGGCTTTTTTGCCTAGGGCGGCAAAAAAGCCAGA
>NW_020676329.1:0-3136 GCF_002925995.2 Terrapene triunguis
GAGGATGGGATATTGTCCACGGCCGGTTCCTCAGCGGACGGGGAAGAGGAGGAAGGAGATGAGGAGGACGAGGCAGTCGACAGCGCTTACCAAGCTGATTTCCCCGACAGCCAGGAGCTCTTCATCACCGTTACAGAGATCCCCTACCAACCCTCCCCAGCATGTAACCTGGACACAGAGTCAGGCGAAGGATCAAGCGGTAAGTGCTTTAAACATATTAACCTTTATTTTTTACAAAACTTGAATATTAATACTAAGAACAATCTGTGAATCATGATTTCTTCCCCCTGGGCGCTTAAGTAATCAGTAACAACTATTTAAAAAAAAATCAAACAGTGTCCGGTTGTGCATGATTGTGCTGCCCAAGCTGCTCCACTCTTTAGTGCCTGCTACTGCAGCTATATTAGAATCCTGTCTATATGTCCGGGGATAGAGCAGTAGTCCTCCACGGACATCTCCACAAAGCTCTGCTGCAGGTAATGGGATAGCCTGTTCATCAGGTTCCTGGGGAGAGCGGCTTTACTTGGTCCTCCGAAGTAGGAGACGTTCCCGCGCCAGGAGACAAGCAGGTACTCCGGTATCATTGCCTTGCATAGCATGGCGGCATAGGGCCCCGGTCTCTGCAGGCTTTCTCGAAGCATCCGTTGGATCTCGGTGTCCGGGATCCTCATGAGAGTTATGTCGCTCATGATGACCTGCTTTGAATTAGGTAGGGGACTGTTAGTATTGGGACTGCTTGCAACAAGTTCCTTTACAGAACTGTGACCGCTGGTTTACAGCCACGCGGTGGGGGCGGGAGAGGGGCAGCATACAGGGATCTTTCCCTGGCTCATCCGCGAGGGGGTGGGACAGGGCCAGAGTTCCTGCTTGGCCGATTGCTGGCAGCACAGACTGGCAGTGCTTTCAATGTGAAAGGAGGCCAGTGGTACTCCTACAGTTTTAAGCAGCCACAAGTCTACGGCTTACCATGTTTGCCTGCTACAGAGAGTACCGTGTCCTGCCCCGCTTCCCAGATCGGCAGTGCAAAAGCCCAGGCACTGAAGGCGAGGTTCGAAAATTCGACCTTGTCCGGAGTGCGCATGTGATAGGTGTGGTTCATGGTCTTGTTCACAGAGAAAAACTATGTTCTTGATTCACAACCACATTTATCTTTCGGAGGAATTCACTGCCTTTTCCTCATTCCCACAGCCACATCTGCAACTGTCTCCTAACCCAGCTTGGCATCACACTCCCAGAGGCTAGCGCACATTAGGCGGAGAAAGAAGAAGACGCGAGAGGACATGTTCTCAGAACTAATGGGCTGCTCCTGAGCCCAGGCAGCACAGCAGAACCAGTGGAGGGAGAATTTGTCACAAATGCACCGGACACACATGGAACGTGAGGAGAGGTGGCGGGCAGGAAGACCAGCAGGCGACTCAAACGCTGCTTGGACTTCTGAGGGAGCAAACGGACACGCTCCGGCGCCTTGTTGATGTTCTGCAGGACCGGAGGCAGGAGGACAGAGCCCCGCAGCAGTCTATCAGGAACCGCAGTCCCCCGCCACCAAGTCCCATACCTCCCTCTCCCAAAGTCCAAAGAAGGAGGGGTGGCAGAGTCAGTGAAAACTCTCACTCCACCCCTGCAGACTGCTCAAGCACCAGAAGGCTGTCATTCCCCAAAATTTGAAAAGTCCTTTCCTGCCCGCCTCACCCAAGCCCCCGTCCGACTTTCACCACCCAGTTTCCGGTCTGGTTGTTAATAAAAAATATGTTTCTGTTCATTACTGTTTCAGTCAGGTTCTTTTGAGGGAGAGTCTGTCTGGAGGGGGGGAAGGGGCTTGGTAATTGGACAGGACAGTGACCTTTAGCAGGGTACAGAGGCGGTGTCAGGTCCAGCATCAGGACACATACACAGTGCAGTCACTGGTTACCCTGGTCAGTCTGGGAGGTGTTTTCCATGTTCTGGGGGGGGGGGTTGCTCTGTGACTTTGTGGCGGGGGAGGGCAGTTACAGATCTTATGCAGCGGTCCTTATCCTGGCTCACAGATCCACGCAGCAGGGGATCTGTAACCCTACCCCCCCTGCCAGAAAGTCACATAGCCGACACATACACACAGTCCCCCCCAGGAGTGCTGGCAGGCTCCATTGAAATAACCAGTCCACCAGTGCGGAGCCTGTCATTCCGGGAGTTTAGAAGCATCATTTGCATCCGAACACTGAACCCGCCCCCCGCCACAGTCTGCGTCCCCGGTTTAAAATATTCCCGCGAAAACAGCAATACAGACAACGGTGTTCATTAACAAAATCGAAATGATTTTATTTTTTGGGAAGGGGAAGGGGGTGAAGGGGGTATGTAACTGGAGAGGATAGTCAAAATGAACTGGGTAAAGAAACGGGGGCAGGTTCAGCTTTTCTGTCCACAAACTGAAAAGTCACTGGTTGCCCTGCTCACTCAGGAACCTAGCTTTCAAAGCCTCCCGGATGCACAGGGCGTCCCGCTGGGATCTTCTAATGGCCCGGCTGTCTGGCTGGACGTAATCAGCAGCCAGGCTATTTGCCTCTAGCTCCCACCCCGCCATAAAGGTCTCCCCCTTGCTCTCACACAGATTGTGGAGCACACAGCAAGCTGCAATAACGATGGGGATATTGGTTTCACTGAGATCACAGCGAGTGAGTAAGCTTCTCCATCTCCCTTTGAGACGGCCAAAAGCACACTCCACCACCATTCTGCACTTGCTGAGACGGTAGTTGAACAGTTCTTTTTCTGTGTCCAGGGCGCCAGTATAGGGCTTCATGAGCCAGGGCATTAGCGGGTAGGCTGGGTCCCCGAGGATGACTGTAGGCATCTCCACATCCCCAAGAGTTATTTTGTGGTCTGGGAAGTAAATACCTTCCTGCAGCCGTCTAAACAGACCAGAGTTCCTGAACACGCGAGCGTCATGAACCTTGCCCGGCCATCCGACGTAGATGTTTGTAAACCGTCCCCGATGGTCCACCAGTGCTTGCAGCACCATTGAAAAGTAGCCCTTTCTATTGATGTACTGGCTGGCCTGGTGGTCCGGTCCCAGGATAGGGATGTGAGTCCCATCGATAGCCCCTCCGCAGTTTGGAAATCCCATCGCGGCAAAGCCATCTATGATGACCTGCGCGTTTCCCAG
>NW_020676330.1:0-2996 GCF_002925995.2 Terrapene triunguis
CATCTTTGCCAATATCGCCACCTCGTGGCTCAGCTAAAATAAGACATTCCATGATATTTAGATTGTAAACTTATGTGCAGTTATTATCTGCATAGCAAAGATTTCTCTTTAATGTACAAATTGTGCTGATAATATTTCACTGTAAGAACTGTGAGATGTTAAAGTAGATTATTACCGATTAAGGAGGTAGAGAGTTGCAAAATTATATAATAGTTATTGAATTATCTTTCCACAACACATTTTCTTCTCTCACATCCCAATACTTTTATTCTTCACAGCTAACTAAGTAAAGAAGTTACTACAATTCGCTCACCTGTGCCATCGCTTCTCTTTCGGTCCACTAGTTTAGCGATATCTTGGGAATCCCTAAATCCTATGATTCCCGTGCTTAGTATGGCGCTCAACAGGAAATCTATGAAACTGAGGCCTAATAAACTAGAACTAACTAGTGGTTAAGCAAGCATGATATATATAATTCTGGGTCAGCGATCGAGTCTTGTCATCTACAAGCAGACATGTATCTTTCTCCGGACTTTCTTGTCTTATGTATTTTTATGGCAATACAGGCCATAGCAGAAATAAGAAAAAAATGAAACTGACGCCAAAGAGATTATTAAGTATATATTTAATATCTCATCATGTTCCTCTTTCATAGTTATGTCACTGAATTGCAGATACACATCTGAAACCCCATCCACTAGCAGTATATTTAGCGTCGTAGTAGCAAATTGGGGCAGGTGTATATAGTCTTTAACAATGATATCTAGTTTTTGCTTAAAGGAGTCTCGCTCCGTAATTGGCATCGTGGTTTTTCCTTCTCCATTTTGGAGTCCGACAGTGAAGAGACCTGGGTCCGTGGCCTTCAGCAGCTGGTGGGAAGGACAAAAATTCTGACCAGAATCTTCATCTACAGCCACCACCTTGGTCACAAGGTAACCCGCCTTCGCCGATCTGGGAACCGGTCATTAAATGGGAGAGGCTAGAACAATACATCTCAAATTGTTAATTTACTGTGCCCAATTATTATCTGCATAGTAAAGATTTCTCTTTGTTACGTACACGTTGTGTTTCAAATATTTCAAAGTAAGGACGTAGTTAACCGAGGTTATTTCCCATTAAACGAGAAATAGTTATAAAGTATTAGAAAAATAATCCGTCTTGTGATACTTCCACAATTCGTTTTCCTCTCTCACATCCCAGCACTTTTATTTTCCATAGCTAAATGTGTAAAACAAGTCAATGCAATTCGCTCACCTGTGTCATCGCTTCTCTTTTGTCCACGAGGTTACCTGGAAACCCACCGAAGTCTCATGATTCTCTCGCCTAGTATGGTGCTAATCAGGAAAACAAGGAACCTGCGACTTAAGAAACGAACTAATGGGTAATCGACCGGTGGTTAAGCAAATATTATATATGTAGCTCTGGTGAAGGGATCCAGTTCTGGCTTCTACACAATTATACAACAAAATGGGTCTCCCGTGGCAACTGGAAGAAGCAGACATGTATCTTTCTACTGATTTTCTTGTCTTATGTATTTTATGGCAATACAAACCACAGCGGAAACAAGAAAAGGAAATGAAATTGAAGCGAAACACCACTAAATATATATTTAACATGCCATCCTGCTCCTCTTCCGTAGTTACGTCACTGATTCACATAGGCACATATGAAGACACATCCACTAGGAGTATATGTGGCGTCGCAGCAGTGGAGCGGGGTATGTGTCTCTTGTCTTTAACAATGGTAACTAATTTTGGCTTAATGTGGTCTCGCTCCCTAATTGATCTCTCGGTCTTTCCTTCTCTATTTTGGAGTCCGACAGTCAAGAGACCTAGGTATGTGGCTTTAAGCAGTTCCTAGGAAAGCCAAGAATTCTGACCAGAATCTCCATGTACCTTAGTGACAAAGTAAGTTGCCCCCGTTGCTGTGCGAACCAGATCTTTAAGGGGAGCGGCTGTTCTGAAGACGGTGTAAAATGAAGAGGCCGTCGTCATTGTAATCAAACAATAACTTGGACAATGACTTGCTGTCTGCAAATATATTGATGCCATCAGCTGCCACTATATCACTGGTATGCATGTAATAGGGGTCTTTCATATCAGTATTGATTGCTCTGGGTTCATAAACCCCAGAAGCTGTAAATGACGGTGATTTCATAGGATTTAAGTAAACATTGCCTCTTCCTCCCACTGTGAAACCGCAGACACTGCTGGCTACTCCCATTGCAAAGGGTTTGATGGACAAATAAAGCGCAATATACATTTCTTTGGATAGAGCTATTTTACTTTAACGTTTCCCTGATCTCCGCCATTTCATATTCACGCAGTAGGCCGGCAGCTCGCACCTCATATAGATTCACCGTCGGAAAACACAAGTGAAGAAGCAAGGGCAGACTCAGATTCTTTGTAACATTTCAGATTCCCGAGAGCCCCGTGCAGAACATTATCTAGATCACATAATTCCGGTGCTACCATAAATAATTACTTTTAAAAATTGCCTTAGACAAGCTTCAACCTTCCTTTGCAGAGATCAGAGACTCTGCACAGAGACCAATATAAGACTTTGATAAATGATCTTTTTTATGGGGGGAGGGGGAATAGCATAGAAAACTACTTCAGTGGAATTACATTAACTTGAACATGATGCAAGTGTAGAAGATGAACAATAAACTAAAGAAAAAGCTCCATACGAAAAAAAAATCTCTAGACATTTATGGAAGTAATCTAAGTAATTTTCAGAGCAGTAGAAACAAACATATTCAAGCAAGGTACTGATGCAAATGGAGTGAAATAAGCACTCACCTTTCTCACCGATTCTTTCTCCTCCTTTAGCTGAGAATTAATCTGAGAGTCAAGAATGGACCCTCCTGCAACGCTGGGGTCAGCGGGTAGAGACGGTACCAGCGGCCTGAGAAATTTAAATTCGCTGGTACCAGACCCAGTTGTCAAGCAAACGTCATAACAATAAGATTGAGGCAGAGTCCCAGTGCCGCTCGT
>NW_020676331.1:0-1359 GCF_002925995.2 Terrapene triunguis
TCCCTGCATGAAAAACTCACTCATATGGAAAAAGAGGCAGACAGATGGAAAGTGATAGCAACAGGGGTGCAAAGCCAGTTAGACCCTCTCCGGGAAGCAATCAGGGAAGGCAAACAAAGAGAAAAGAAGTTAGAGGAACAGGTCGGGGAAAAGGGAAAAATAGAAAAAGAAAATCAAGTATTGCAAGGCATGGTAAAGAGGTTAACCATAGAACAAAGTAAAGCTCTCCCCGCTAATCACAGCCGATGCGAGTCCCTTATCCAGCACCTTAAACAAAGGCTGGGATTCGCAAACCGCCAGATAGCAGCGGTAACGGCAGGAGAGTGGGAATTTGATCCCCAGAGTGATGGCCCTGACTGGGAAGATGCCCCGAGGGAATCTAGTGAGGTGAGGGAAAGAGAGATACAGAGCAGCAATCCTGAGCCCCAGGGGCCGGTTGCAGCCATTAACAGAATTACTGTAACAAGAACAGACACAGCTGCAGGGACTAGCACAGCTACTACAACCGTCCTCGTATCAGCAGCTGATCTCCAAGCGATGGCAAAAATGCTTGGACCCCTTAACCGGGAAAATTTCTCAAAATGGACTCTGCGTGTGCTGCAATTGGCAGGCAGAGAAGATTTAACAGTCTCTGAGCTTAAACGCCTCATGACCACCTGTGCAGCACCCAAATTACAGGGAGTCATTGATCAGGTGATAAGAGAAAACAGGGAGAACAATACTTTCCTACCCCTGTTTGCAAGCCTAGGGGAACAAATGGGCCGCCGACATCTAATGATACAGGCGGCTAGCATGATGCAGGAACCTAATGAAGACCCCGAAGGGTACTTATCCCGCTGGGGACTTATGCAGGTCATGGCGGGCATCACCTGCCCTGAAGATGCCCAAGGAGCCCCTGCAAATAACCCTGACACTGTAGCATACGGCACAGACGCCCTGAGGGACTGTGCTGCGACTCTTCTCCCTTACTATGCCAATAAGCTCAGCGTCTGGGCACCTAACCAGCCCGCGAGCATGACTGAGCTCCGAGATCTGATCAAACAGATCACCACTCATTCTGGCCCCGCACTCCAAATAAAAAAAGAAAGGGCTCCCTTTGTGGCTGCGCTTGAGCAAATAACCTACTCCAATGAGAGTGGCAATATGGGAATAGGGGGCTCCCGAGGTCGCTACCGCGGACGGGGAAATCATAAGCCGCGGGGACATTATTCATGCTCAAACCCCCGCCCTTCTGAAAAAAATGATAATTTCCAAAGAGCTGAAGGTGAGGGACAGAATACTTATGACTCCACGATCCGCCGATTGGCCTGGCGGGCAATAATGCGACAGGGAGGTGATTGGGAGCGCTGGGACGGAGCC
>NW_020676332.1:0-2127 GCF_002925995.2 Terrapene triunguis
CTCCATTGAAGTCAATGGACCAATTTTATCACTGATATCTGTGGAGTTACTCCAGATTTATAATGGTGAAATTAAAAATAGAATTTGGCTCACAGTTGTAAGCTTTTTGGCTGCTGTCTTATAAATTGCCAGTAAAGCATCATGTACAGATGTAGAATACACTAATAAAGTTAAACTAGGATATGAAAAAAATATGCTTACAAACAAGGAGAAACAATCTGCAACTGACTTACAATGCCATTTTTCTTAAACAGGTACCCAAATGGCCACATAACTTTCTAAGGAGACAGATGTTCATAAGAAGGAAATGCTTTAGTATTAGAAAAGTTACATGTATTAGCACACATTCAAGTAAAGAACAAAGCCTTAATTTAACAAGTTGTGATCTTTTGATCTTGGAGGCAGCAAGGACCCTAGTAAGATAAGATAGTTCTATAGTTATCATAAAGGTGGAAAGTCATATGAGTTATTTTACGGCTTCAATAAAAATGAAGTGTATTGCAAGTGTCTCTCATTTTTAATCATCATGAAATTTTGGGGGAGCTTACGTGTCTATATATAAAGTTCTGCAATAACTGTTCTGGTTCCTGTAAAACACACTGCTGCACCTAATGGTGGTTTTAGTGGTTTTAGACTTGTACAAAGAGCAAGAATTTCTGTGTAATGAACTACAGCTGTGTGCAGTATTCCTCTATCAATAACAATAGCTTTACTCCAAAAGAGGAGTAAAGGTGCCTAGAGGACTATTTGACTCGTGCAGTGCTCATTATGCAAAAGGCTGAAGCTGTGGACAACCTGATTGTTAAAGTAATTGCACGTAAAGTTATGCGTTAAAAGTTCTATTCCTCAGGGATTTTTTTAAAGTAAATATCTCCTAGATAACCCATAATCAACTGATTTAGTTCTCCAAAGAAAAGGCAAGGTCATTGTAAACCAGAGGCTTTCTCTCTTCCTTCTCTAGTGCAGCAGCTCTCCAGTGAAGTAAAAGGGTGCAGTGTGGTATTGTGACAGTCAGCTGAGAGGACTGTTCAAATACAGCATTGCACATTAGCATTATTGCTGCACTATTACAGAAATACTAGGCATCCAGAGTGCTAAAGACACTTCACAAAGCACCTCCGAAAGAGACAAAAAGGCAGTGTCTACACCATGAAAACTGTTATGTTTGACACTGGGAAGGTCAAACATGGGTGTCCCACTGCCCCTGGATCTCCTATGAGCTACTGTTGAAAATATTTGTCTAGCTAATGTAACTGTATTCAGAACCAGTTGTGAGAAAGTGTGGTTGTCCTCCCAGTACAACACTGGGTCTCTCACATTACACTAAAACTGGTGTTCTTTGTGTTTAATGAAGAAACGTATGCTTCAAAGGATTTAGTTAACAACAGCAGCTCTTTTGGGAAGGGCCCTGTTATTTTATTAATATGCACCCCTATGGCACTGTAATCAAATGAGTAGCAACTTTTCAATCCCTGGAATCACAGTGCAAGTGCAGCCCCTTTTCCCCCCGGAATCAGATCTGTCAAGTCTCCCCAGTCGGAGAAGGAGAATCCTTCATTTGGGATTAATTTAAGTCAGTTTTTAAAATGTCTTTCCCTCTAGTGATGAAGAATTTTTAAAACCCTTCTGATTTTAGTTGTCACAGCTTGAAATAGCCCCGCAGTTCAGTGCTATCTCTCTCTCATAAGCCTGATCGTTGTGGTTGTTTTAATGAATATTTACCATTCTGCAGTACAGTTGTAGATGCCTGACTGCTGCTAAGCTCCAAGACACTGAGAAGAACTAGAGTTTTTTTAAGCTATTCCCTCCAGCCCTATCGTTCAATAACCAAAAGATAACAAATGCTATGCTAGAACCAAGTTTGCTATTTTATTGTTTATAACAATGCAGCACAATGTTTCACAGGTTTAATAACTGCTACAGAGTTAAATCAGATAATAACATGGATAAGACAAATAATACTAGTGTTCAGTTGAATGAGTTACTCCAGTATTTGCTGAATTCTAGGGAGCAGTGTGTCCTGTACTTCCACACCACTTCTGGGGTGGCAGGAACTCAATTCCAAGTTTCCCTCCCCTCTGAACCATGTGAAAGAGACCTGTCACCACAGATCTCTTCTTTCCCTCC
>NW_020676333.1:0-1581 GCF_002925995.2 Terrapene triunguis
ACTTCTTGCATCTGAAGAAGTGAGGTTCTTACCCACGAAAGCTTATGCTCCCAATACTTCTGTTAGTCTTAAAGGTGCCACAGGACCCTCTGTTGCTTTTTACAGATTCAGACTAACACGGCTACCCCTCTGATACTTGACATCAAGCAGATTCATCACGCAAAGCCAATTAGAAGTGCTTTCAAGAGAAAAGGAAGGAAGATGGTTTCAGTCCAAAAGAACTAAAATCTTACTCACAAGGACCAGATATTCCATACCCTGGGAACATAAAATGTAAAAGGACAAGCATCGAAAAAGGCAAAAATTTCCACACCCAATTTGATTTCAACCATCCAATTCATGTCAAACACAGAAATCAACTGTAGGCTTGGAGGGAACTAAAATATCTTTATGGTAACTTAAAAAGGCAGAGTTTGAACTTCTTTTAGAATTTTTTCACTAATAATGACCAGATTTCTAATCTTCCTTTTTTTGGGAAAGGTAGAGAAGCTGGTATTAAATAAACCCTTTCAGTAACAACTATTTAATCTGTTTCTAGGCCTGTATACTATCTGAAGACTACACCAATTTAATTGATCAAGGTAAAGGGCTAGAAACACACTTTTTTTCTTTTCTATACTCCTTTACAGAAGAGATTTCCCAAGGCACAAGTGGGAATTAAATGCCCAACTCCCATTGACTTTCCACGAGAGATGGGGACCTAACTGACTTGTTGCCTTTGAAAATCTCCCATTTCATGTCTAACTCCTCTATGTAAAAGAGCTTGCAGCCACAGGCTTTTTCGGGTGCAAATCTGTCTTCATTCCTTTCATACATTGCAGGGTCACCTAAAATTGCAAAGGCCAGTACTGATTGAAGAAAAGATGATTTACTCCTATTTTATGATTTGCTAAAACTTAATTGAAGAAAACCAGGTTGGAATTTGTTAATAATCTATTTTGACTTAACCCTTCTGAAACAAATATTGAGACAGATATTCAGTTAATATTAATTAACATAGCTCCACTGAAGTCTGTGGGGCTATGCCAGTTTACACCAGTTAAGAATACAGCCTATTAAATATATGTTTCTCTGTCACTCATTTTAGACATCAAGGGAGGATCTGGGTTTAAATGAAAACTTGGAGTCAATTAAATCCTGCACATTCAGTTAAACTGTGGATTGCAGAAAGTTGAAAGCAATGTATCTGATTAAAAAACCTCTTCAGAGTTCAACAACCAAGGAGTTAAAAATGGATCAAGAGCTCATGAAAAGTCCAAATGTTGAAGTTTGGGAAGTGCTAGAGACAGGTGCCCTGGAAATTGTTCCTATTGCAGATCTATCAAGGAGATGATTTAGCTTCCTGCAGTCCCCACATTCTCAGTGGTTTGTAGTGTGTATTAAATCTAAACTTAGTATGTCTAAGGTCAAAACATTTCAGGATAGATGCCTTAAAGATTTAGGAGTGACAGTTTATAAAGGAAATCTATTGCTTAAGTTACATCTGAATATTACTTTACAAAGTATATTAAGTCACTAGAATTACAAGAAATTCCTTGGGTTTGGTTGGATGGGGAATTTATATCTATGGAATATGATGAT
>NW_020676334.1:0-1052 GCF_002925995.2 Terrapene triunguis
CGGGGCCCCGTGGAGTGTCCTCTTTTTGGACACTCAAAATATGGTAACCCTACACTAGATGGGACAGAACACCACACACAGGAGGTGTGTGGGTTACAATAGCACCTCTACCATCCCATTGCGTCCTAATATCAGGCAGGGTCATAAACTCACTACACTAGAAAGACTCAGCAATCTGCCCTGTAGCTTTTACAGGTAAGCAGTGAGAGATGTGGCTTTCCTGTGTTTCCAGGGAAAGTGGCTTTGGCCTGACACTAAAGCCCCCTCCTCATTTCTAACCTAATGCAAGTGTGTTGGAGCTTTGATTGTTTGTGCGCTGTTCCTCGTGCCTCTCACACAACCTGACAATCAAGCTTATTTATGAAGCTGCAGGAGGTGGGGGCAGAATCATTACCATCTCTGTGAGGTATTACAGTCCTTCTGATCAGCAGCCTGTTCAATTCTAAGTGGTAATCAGAATGTGTCTTTCATCCCGTCACTGTCTGCTTTTATCGTGATCTATTGCTTGATGGTTTGGGCATGTAAAACCGAGAATGAGGAATTAATAATTTACATTAACTTGGATGCCTGCAGTATTAAAGGAATCTTCACGTGCATGCTTGGAAGCGCCTGTAATTGGGATATTTGGCAAAACACCCACCAATAGGATCCCTTCTTCTTTAAAACAAAAGCGTTATTTTAGTGTTTCCTATAGGATCAGGCCAGAGGGCAAACCCCATCTGTCTAGAAAAGTCACCGGCCTGGTCTACACTAGGCTTTTATGTCGAATTTAGCGCCGTTATATCGAATTAACCCTGCACCCGTCCACACCAGGAAGCCATTTAGTTCGACATAGAGCTCTCTTTAAATCGATTTCTGTAATCCTCCCCAACGAGAGGAGTAGTGCTAAATTCGAAATGGCCATATCGAATTAGGCTAGGTGTGGATGGAAATCGACGCTAATAGCTCCGGGAGCTATCCCACAGTGCACCACTCTGTTGACGCTCTGGACAGCAGTCCGAGCTTGGATGCTCTGACCAGCCACACCCCGGGAAAATTTGAATTCCTTTTCC
>NW_020676335.1:0-3318 GCF_002925995.2 Terrapene triunguis
GGACATGTCCGGGGGAATCCGGACGAATGGTAACCCTAGTTATACTGAAAACAATGTCAGCCAGTCTGACTACCACCAAAGCTAATTTATTGCATGGTTACAATTTGGTTCTCAGAAAAAATAATTCCCTTCCACGAGGGTCAGGGTAGCATGCTGATAGTGACATGTTATGTTTAAATAACTGTTGTTTCTAGCATAGTTTCAAATGTATTAAGAAAATGGCCATCCATTAATTGGCTGGTGACTGGCGGGAGAAGGTGGAATTATAGAAGGATGTTTCAGTAAATGGAAAAGGCTAGAAACCACAGTTAATCAAAGAGTGATTTGTCACTGTAGAAACCCAGTTAACAAATTGAGGAAAGAGCCAAACAAACAGAAAAATCACAGAATCCCTGTTTTCTTTTGGTCTGTTTTAATTTTCCAGTGCTTAAGTTACAAGACAATTTAACTTGTTACTTCAACAGGAAATAATACAATTGCGTTATATTTTAATAGAAGTCATCTAGATTCATGCTTTGCATTTGAAAAGTGAGACACATATAGTTTCTACTAACACTGTTTATGTGCTGCTGTTGTGGGAAAGTGTGTTACGCTTCTTCCTGCTAAGCTACAAACTGAAGAAATTCTAGGAAAACTGAAGCAGTTCTAACAAACAGGTTTCAGTAACACAAAGTGACACATTTCAGTACATATTCATAAGGGTTGGGGGGTTATTACTGGGCTGTAATTGCAGTTGTTCTAACACCTAATAAGCCATGGTTGGAAAAACAAAGGCAGGTTAATTTGTGATTTCCTCTCCTCATTCAGAGGCAAATTAAGTGTCAAACAGCTAATACAGAACATATTTCATTTTATGAGATTTTAATTTAATTCTGCACCATATCGTTGATGCCTTAATGTAGGGTGGTTTATCTAAGAAGAAGAGCAATTTATAAACCTCTTTCAATGGAATCTTTAATGATAGGATACGGTAGCATAATTATAGCAGTGCCTGTTAGTCCTACTATACATATGAATCTGTCAGCAATTCCATCATAAACATAAACCCCTATTTTAGGGGTTTATAACTCAGTTATACAATTTTGCTCCAGGGTGAAATTTGGGATACAAGATTTCTGCCCATGAGTAATTAAAAAAAAATCCTAATATCTCATATATATATCTTTAATGGTAGAACTATGCAAGAATCCTTTACACCCTAAAAGTTTACTGATATTGACTGCTTTTTTGGTTTGCCTGTTACTCAAAAAAGATATTTTAGGCCCAGATGCCATCATGCGCGCAAGACCTTTTTGAAATTTTCTGTATTTTTCCTCTATTTGTTCTATTGATACCTAATTATAGTAAGACTCCACATTCTTTAGGTATAGATCTCAACCAGCTTTGCAAAGTTGGGAAACAATAATTAACCCCAGTTTTACATATGGGGAAAATATGTAAAAAAATGAATGAAAATATGAAAAAGCAGAGAAGTTGAGTGACTCACATAGAGAGTCAGTAGCAGAGATGTGAACAAACCCTTGGTTTCCTGACTCCTGTCCTATGCCCTATCCACAGTCTCCCAGAAATTGAAATAACTTTAAATCCATTTTTTAAAGGATGCCATGACAACTATCCAAATAATGTCTCCAAAAGAATGATTAATCCCTTCTAAGCCAAAATCCAATGTTCCTAAAGATGGATTTACACCAGAGACTATAGCTGTTGGTGTCTATCATGTTTATACAGTACTGTGAATTTTTGAAAACCCTACAACCTATGAAAATGCCTATGAAAAAGCTGTTATAGTCTGAAAGGTTCCTTTGTACAATCACCTAATTACATATTTACATTTAATTACACTGATCATATTGGCTCCAGTACATACTGGGTATGTTATACCCTATCATTTCAGCAATGGCATAAACAAACTGAAGGGAAGAATCTACTTAAGTTTATGTAAAAATAAATAAACAATAACAAAGAAATTTTCATTTTAAAGTTAAGGCTGAAACTATAACATATATCTCAAACAACGGCCTACAGCCCATGATCTCATGCTAAAATCCTATTATTTCTTATGAGCTATGTGATGATGGGAGACGTCCAAGGTGCTGCAGGAAGTATTGGTGTTGGTTATTCAATAAGTGGCACTCTTCCTTTTGAGTCAGTTCTGATTCCACTGACCTAGCGTGGTATAAAGAGGGTGTATTGTTGTATTTCAGATGAAACATTAAACTGAGATATTGACCATTTATGGTTCTTAAAGAACTTGTGGCGCTTTTGTCACAATAGGTTTTTAGCCCTAACTCCTGTTCATATTCCAAATTGAGTAACCACATTATGCTTACCTAAAATTTGCCTCTGCTCTGTTGTTGAGCACTGGTAATAAATACTGTTGTGATCCACCCAAAAGACTAATGCATTTCAGCAACAGTAAAGTGATCCCTAACAGGGCTCATCCTTGAAATCTCTGCCCAGGCAAACTACAGGCCCAGGATCTGTATATTAGTTTGCAGCATTTGGTATCCTTTGGAATGAGAGATGCTATTTAAATACCAGGTATTATTAAATAATGGTAAAGGTGATAATCTTGCTCTTGTTGAAGCCAATGACATAATTTCCCTTGACTTCGGAGAGAGCACGATCATGCCCTAAGCCTCCAAACAGAGGCTGATTTTATAAACCATGTGAAGTACTCTAAAGAGCTTACATTAGCCTGGTCTACACTATGAGTTTAGGTCAAATTTAGCAGCGTTAAATCGAATTAACCCTGCACCCGTCCACACAACAAAGCCATTTTTGTCAACATAAAGGGCTCTTAAAATCGATTTCTGTACTCCTCCCCGACGAGAGGAGTAGCGCTGAAATCGACATTGCCGGTTCAAATTAGGGTTAGTGTGGACACAGTATTGGCCTCTGGAAGCTATCCCACAGTGCATCATTGTGACCGCTCTGGACAGCAATCTGAACTCGGATGCACTGGCCAGGTAGACAGGAAAAGCCCCGCGAACTTTTGAATTTCATTTCCTGTTTGCCCAGCGTGGAGCGCTGATCAGCACAGGTGACCATGCAGTCCCAGAATCAAAAAAGAGCTCCAGCATGGACCGTACGGGAGATACTGAATCTGATCTCTGTATGGGGAGATGAATCTGTTCTATCAGAACTCTGTTCCAAAAGACGAAATGCCAAAACATTTGAAAAAATCTCCAAGGCCATGATGGACAGAGGCCACAACAGGGACTCAACACAGTGCTGCGTGAAACTTAAGAAGCTGAGACAAGCGTACCAGAAAGCCAAAGAATCAAATGGACGCTCATGGAGGGAGGGGTGACTGAC
>NW_020676336.1:0-3813 GCF_002925995.2 Terrapene triunguis
TGAGCCACTCCATTAAAGTATTTAAAAATAAGAACAAAATAAGGAACTTCTTATATGAAACCATATTTACATAACATTAGGTTGCGACATAACATGGCACAATGAAAGCAGAAATGCTATACTTGAGCAAGCAAAAAAAACCCAAACCCTTTCTTAAAGATGATTGTCAAAGAAAGAAACAAAATTATGCATCTTCTTTTTTGCTTCTTCATGATGAAGGCTAAACAAGATTTGGGTTTGTTGTTTTTTTTTCTTTCCAAAAGCTCTTCCCCTCACTCTGTCTTGCCTTGTAAATATTAGGAATGTAAAATCTTGCCTTTTGATTTTTTGCTGGAAGTTTCTTCGGAGGTTCAGAGAAGTGGATTGGGAGCTTCCCGGGCCTTTAATTGACAGGGCAGATGTAGGGTTACCAGATAGCAACTGTGGAAAAAACGGGACGGGGGTGGGAGGTAATAGGCACCTATATAAGAAAAAGTCCCAAAACACGGGACTGTCCCTTTGAAAACAGGACATCTGGTCACCCTAGGCAGATGGGTTAAATTTTTAACTAAGATATCTTTTCTCCCAACAGTTTGTCAGAATTTGAATTAAATAGATGTTAACAAAGGAAAGATTAACTAAAAATTCCATCTGTTCATAGTTCACTTCCATGGTATTTGTGATGTCATAATGCTACTATTTCTTCAGTTCTCTGTAGAGTCTTCCAGGAAAAACGGGGTAAACAAGACCTAAATTTCTAAATGTAATAAATAACTAGAATAAAAACAGTTTGGCAGGTGGGTGAGGGTGAGTCTTTCATAACTTCTTTATATATCTGAAAGAAGAAAAACAGAGAGAAACAAACTTACTTCTTTTCCTTTACAAGTCATCTTTAACGTCTTAGGGCTCAATCCTACAGACTCTTACTCATATGAACAATCCCACTGAAGCCAATGACAGTACTTGTTGAAGTTGGACTTCTGCAGGTGAGTAAGGTTTTGTACAATCATGCCCTTTTTTATGCACTCAATTGTGCCTATGTATTGCAGATGATAAGAGACTATCTCTGAAGTTTTAGCCTCATGATAATTAAATTAATCATATATTTTAAGTATGTCATCACCTGGCCACAGTGTGCATGTAGGAAATTAACACATCCCCATTTTTAACATAGTTGAGACATACCAATCCATAGCAGTGTACTATACATTATCACAGTATTATAGACTAGAGTATCAAATGAGATGTGGCTTCTTTATGCCACTCAGGTGGGGCAAGAAGGCCAGAATCTGGAAATGGCCAGCAGGAAATTCTCTTGATTGCATGAAGCGGACCCACCTGGCTCCTATGCCATCCGCCCTCTGTCCCATTGTAGGGGCATATCATAGATCTGATCAGCATCAGGGGAGGGTAAGTAGTGGAGTTATGCCTATTCTCCACTGCTATAGTGTCCTTAATGGTATAACTTAAAGCCGCCATGTAGGTGCTCTAACTCGTTGGGGTGGGACCAGCACAGACTGGCGTTTAGAATTTGGGAGCTGTAACTAGTTTTCTGGCCCTTTCATCTTCTGGGTCAAATGGAACTTGTGTGCCAGAGAGAATCTGTCAGTATTAATTTCAAATGTGACATTATTTAAATAACCTTTATTATGTTAAAAATAAATCACCAGCTGTAAGAATACTGTATAGCCAATCACTCTCATACATCAGAAACTGAGACTGTTACCCTCTCTGCTGGTTGGTATTTGTAAGATGATAGCTTAATTCAGAGTGGTGTTTCTTGGTATAGCCCAGAAGTATGGCCACATCTGGGCCGCGGGACCTTTCTGCTTGGCCCCTGAGCTCCTGGCCCTGGAGGCTAGCCCCCAGCCCCTCCCCCGCTATTCCCCCTCCCCTGCAGCCTCAGCTCACTGCACCGCTGGCGCAATGCTCTGGGCGGCAGGGCTGTGAGCTCCTGGGGCAGCACAGCTGCAGAGCCCGGCCTGACCCAGTGTCTGTGCTGCGCCGTGGCGTGGCTGGCTCCCACCGGGCGGCATGGCTGCCTGTCCTGGGCTCTGGGTGGCACGGCTGTAGCGCTGCCAGCCACCGGTGCTCCAGGCAGTGCGGTAAGGGGGCAGGGAGCAGCGGGGGGGTGGATAGAGGGCAGGGGAGTTCGGGGTGGTAGTTGGGGTTGGGGGTGTGGATAGGGGTTGGGGTGGTCAGAGGGTGGGGAACAGGGGGGTTGAATGGGGGTAGGAGTCCCGGGGGGGCAGTCAGGAAGGAGGGGGGGGGGGAGGGGGGGGCGGGGGACAGCCGGGGGGGGGGTCGGGGGGGGGGACGGGGGACGGGGAGAGGGGGGGTTGGATGGGGCGGGAGTTCCGGGGGCGGTCGGAACAGGGAACGGGGTGGGGTGGGGTGGAGGGGCAGGAGTCCCAGAGGGGCTGTCAGGGGGCGAGAAGTGTGTGGGGGGTCAGATGAGGGGGGGGTCAGGGGGCCGGGCCACGCCTGGCTGTTTGGGGGAGGCACAGCCTCCCCTAACCGGCCCTCCATACAATTTCGGAAACCCGATGTGGCCCTCAGGCCAAAAAGTTTGCCCGCCCCGGTATAGCTTGTTGTTTTTTGGCCCACGTTGCTGACTTAGGAAGTGATAACATTTTAGCTGCTTATCTATGACCAGCAGCTTTACAGAGGAATGCTAATGAATCTGTCATGAAGTAGTTTCCAAATACTGCCAGAAATAAACTTCTGTAACAAACTTGGTCGGTCTCCGTGTCAAACCAAGTTTTGTGCAACTGAGCAACTGTAAAACTGAGCTTTGTGCAGTAAGCTTGACTTGCTACTTGGTAATCAGGTCGTGTTCTTTCTGCTTCATATGTCACTGCTAACCATCCATCAATCATAAAGACTCTGGAATTGGAAATTAACCTGCAGTTTTGCTCAATTGTGCAAGGCATAATAAAATACAGTTTCTCTGTATCCTACTCTAGCCTGTTTGTTTTAATAATTGTGATTATTAGTGGCACATTTATCCTTTCTTGTATCTACTATCAAGATAAAACATTGATAGGGCAAGATTTTTTTTTTATTGTAGCTGAAAGTTAATGTAAGTCTGTATTCTTCTCTAAAGTATATTGACTACATACTGTTTTAAAACTCCTTGCGCTTGATAGACTTTGCTCCTATGTTTGTCTTTTTATTTTTCAGTATTCTCCTCCCATCACCTCAGACCTAAAATTAGATATCCTTGTGTACTGGAAGTATTATTTTCTTTTTTTATTCTTTCCTGTTGTAAAGCACCAACTAATTTAGACAATACATATTGTGACAGACCCAGACCAGTGGGGTACAGGAGTCTGGTAGAGGGCAAATATACTGGTCACTGGATGAGTAGTTTTCTGTTCCCTGAGTGACCAGAGCAGGGGCTGCACTAGAGTAATCAGGAACCTGCTAGAACCAGTTAAGGCAGGCAGGCTAATTAGGACACCTGGAGCCAATTAAGAAGAAGCTGCTAGAATCAATTAAGGCAGGCTAATCAGGGCACCTGGGTTTTAAAAAGGAGCTCACTTCAGTTTGTGGTGCGAGTGTGAGGAGCTGGGAGCAAGAGGCGCAAGGAGCTGAGAGGGTGTGCTGCTGGAGGACTGAGGAGCACAAGTGTTATCAGACACCAGGAGGAAGGTCCTGTGGTGAGAATAAGGAAGGTGTTTGGAGGAGGCCATGGGGAAGTAGCCCAGGGAGTTGTAGCTGTCATGCAGCTGTTACAGGAGGCACTATAGACAGCTGCAGTCCACAGGGCCCTGGGCTGGAACCCGGAGTAGAGGGCGGGCCCGGGTTCCCCCCAAACCTCCCAATTGACCT
>NW_020676337.1:0-2175 GCF_002925995.2 Terrapene triunguis
TCTGTTAGTCTATAAGGTGCCACAGGACTCTTTGTCGCTGGTGACAAGAGATTCTGATCTACTGGAAATTGTGATGATTCACTTGGGTAGAAATGAGCTGGACTTTATTCCTGGTGTACACTTCCTACAATGTATGAAAGCAGATTTGGACCACATCAGAGACTGTTTCAAAGAGTTGTGATAGTTTTCTTTGATTTGGCTGACTGTCTAAATCAGTGCTACAGTGACAATATGAAAACTGTTAATCAGTGTCAGAAGAAAATTAATTCATAGCTGACTGGAAAATGTACTGTATGTCATCAAAACATCACAAGCTTTGACACCTGTCATAACTTTAAAGGGAAGGGTAACAGCTCTCCTGTGTACAGTACTAAAATCCCTCCTGGCCAGAGACTCCAAAATCCTTTTATCTGTAAAGGGTTAAGAAGCTCGGGTAACCTGGCTGACACCTGACCCAAAGGACCAATAAGGGGACAAGATACTTTCAAATCTTGGGGGGGAGGAAAAAGGCTTTTGTTTTGTGCTTGTTATTTTAAGGGGTTGTTCGCTCTTGGGACTGAGAGGGACCAGACATCAATCCAGGTTCTCCCCATCTTTCTAAACAAGTCTCTCATATTTCCAACTTGTAAGTAAAAAAGCCAGGCAAGGCGTCTTAGTTTTACTTTGTTTTCTCAACTTGTAAATGTACCTTTTACCAGAGTGTTTATCTTTGTTTGCTGTACTTTGAACCTAAGACGGGGGGGTCCTCTGAGCTCTTTAAGTTTGATTATCCCTGTAAAGTTATTTTCCATACTGATTTTACAGAGATGATTTTTACCTTTTTCTTTAATTAAAAGCCTTCTTTTTAAGAACCAGATTGATTTTTCCTTGTTTTAAGATCCAAGGGGGTTTGGATCTATATTCACCAGGAGTTGGTGAAAGGAAGGAGGGGGGAAGGGTCAATTTCTCCTTGTTTAAGATCCAAGGAGTTTGGATCTGTATTCACCAGGGAATTGGTGAGAGGTTTCTCAAGGCTTCCCAGGGAGGGAATCCAGTGGGAATGGTGGCAGCGGGACCAGAGCTAAGCTGGTAGTTAAGCTTAGACGTTTTCATGCAGGCCCCTACATTTGTACCCTAAAGTTCAAAATGGGGATACAGCCTTGACAACACCTCACTGTTTCTCAGAGATAGGGTACATCTATTGGACAGGCATCAGACCATCTGTGATAAATGAAGGGGGGAGGAAGGGTACTTCTTTATATGGACACAGCCAGACAGTAGCTATAAAATCCCTCTTAGTAGCTCTTCTCTAATTGCTCTATTTGTAAAGGGTTAAAAAAATCTCACTGCTATGCATAGGTAAAAGGAAGTGAGTGGGCACCTGCCCAAAAGAGCCAATGGGAGGGCTAGAACTTTTTAAAATTGAGAAAAGACTCCCCTTTTGTCAGTCTGTTTGTTGTTCTCCTGGGGAGAGGCGGACAGGGCAGCAGCTATTCTATAAGAAGCTTTGGCCAGGTATGGAAAAATCATCAGTATCCTACCTAAAAACTACTCATTTAAAACCCCAGATATGTAAGTAGATCAGGAAATGTCTAGGAAGACGTGATTAGGTTTATCCCTTTTATTTCTTTATGGCTTGTGGATTCCTCTGTACTAACCCCAGGTGCTTTTGTTTTGCTTGTAACTTTAAGCTGGACCTCAAGAAAGCTATTCTTGGTGCTTAATCCTTGTAGTTGCTCTTTTAAAATCCAGCAGTAGCCTGAGTGCCCAGATGTGTTTTCTTTCTTTTTTTTTTTATTAATAAAATTTACCTTTTTTAAGAACAGAATTGGATTTTTGTGTCTTAAGAGGTTTGTGTGTATGTTGTTTAATTAGCTGGTGACAACAGCTGGATTTCCCCCCTTTTTTTCCCCCCCCTTTCTCAGCTCTTCCCCGGGGGGGGGATTGAAAGGGTTTGAGGGTACCCCACAGGAAGGCATTCCCAAGTGCGCCTTCCTGGGCTCTCAAAGGGGTTCTGAACTTGGGTGGTGGCAGCATCTACCCATCCAAGGTCAGAGAAAAGTTGTAAACTTGGGAATAATACAACCCTGGAGAGGCAAGTATTAATTTTTAGAGTCCTTGCAGGCTCCCACCTTCTGCACTCAAAGTACCAGAGTGGGGAATTAGCCTTGACACCATCTTTCTCTCAAACATATT
>NW_020676338.1:0-3199 GCF_002925995.2 Terrapene triunguis
AAGAGATGAGCTCTGCAAAGGCATGGGCCAGGTTATCCCTTCCCCCCCGCCCTTGCAGCTGGAAGAAGCTCCCCTTCCTTCCCTCCCACATAGTGCCGAAAGGCTGCTGCTGGCCACATTCTGGTGTGAACCCTGGCAGAAATCTGGGGGGGGGGCTGTGATCCTGTGTGCCCCCCCCCCTCCATGTGTTGCCTCGGGAAGACGCGGCACCAGGTACCAGGAGAGGTGGGTCTATCCTGGGGGCCCAGCCAGGCATGGAGAGCGGAGACTGCCGGGCAGGGAGGGTCAGGTTGGTCAGTCATCCCTCCGTGTGAGAGAAGTGTACGGGAGTGTTTGTCACCTCTCCCCGTCTGAACCCTAAAGCCTTAAAGATAAGAAGGTAAATAAAAAGAATCCAACTACGCAGTATTTCTTTTTAACAGGGGCTCAGCCAATTTGATGTTAATTTGAACGTTTGTACTGCACAGTTCTGATTGATTGCCATTGAACTCGCTTGAATACGAGTTATTTTACCAGATGTCCCATATTCAGCATAGGGAAATATGGTCACCCTACCTTAGAGAAAGTAATGTAGGGAAGGAAGAGAAATGAAGGTCAGAAATAGCAGCGGCCCTTGAATGATGAGCATACCTTTCCCAGTGAGCGATGCTGAATAGTAAATAATTTATAATAACTAAGGACCTGATCCTGTAAGGTATTTAGGTACCTAACTCCCACTGATCTAGGCATCTAAATACTTTGAGGATCTGGGTCTGAAAGCCCAGTAACTACCTAAAAGCCAGATTCTACCTTTGAACTTTGTGCACGCTTCCCATTGACATCAATGGGAGACCCCCTGTGGATTGAGGGGAGTATGGAATACTAAATTTGTACCCTAGGTGGTACTTCAGAATAGAATAAGTTTGACACTCCTGCTTTAGAATTATTTCTGTGCAAGGCCTTTGACCACTCCAGGGCAGGGATCCAGCTTTAAGGACTGTAGGAAAGTCGCATTCATCCTTTTATTCTGAACTGCCCATCTTCCCAAAGATTCAGACTCCAATGATTCACCCCTTTTGCCTCTGCTCTTCCTCACACACTCAGCCCAGCAAACCCTTGAATCAGTTAGCATAACCTCCATGCCTCGCATTAGCTAAGCCTCCCTAGAGGACAGAGCGAATCACTTTGGCAGTGATCCCAGCTCCTGTGGGTCCATAGAATTAGGCCTTTCTCAAGCTAGCATCTCCCTCATTGTCTTCCCCCAGATGAACAGATGCAGGTTAACTTAGCATTCAAAAGCACTGTATCTTAGCATCTTAACTCTTGGCAGGTGACATTTCCATTCTTCTCCGTCTCTGATCCATAGACTCTGCTAATGTTATATTATGGTAATTTTCCTCATTTAGGTCCATTCTGGTCCATTAACAATATATCATATTGCATCATGTTATATTTCTGCCATTCTGATCACAAGCATAAGTAGCCGTTTGTAAGAGTGCAAAGAATGGATTGCATGGGTATCTTTCACACAAATCTCCTCAGGTCTCTGTTTCATCCATGTGGTTTTTAAAAAAATCTTAGCAGATTATATCAAAGGCTTCATCAGGTTTCTATTGTCCTGAATATACTAGATAATCTGAATGGTTTCAAAAGAAAACTGCTACCTGCTGATAGTCATGGTAGCTGCCAGTTACCAGATGTCTGGCTTTTGTTGTCTATAACTTGTATTATTTTTGCACAAAAATGAAAATGGTTTTGATCCTGCAGAACAGAATGAGCCCTGCACCAATTTATCCCAACTGGCGTCTTTTTAGATTGAAATTTTATTTTGTTTGGCTGACTGGCTCCATTTAATTTAAACCTGTATTTATACCAAAAATTCGAATAATACTCCCTGCTTTGCATTTCAAAAGGAATCTTAGTGTTTATGAAATTGCTTTTGAGTTGCAATTACAGTTATTTATCTCTGGGAAACACAACATGTAATTGGGTCAACATTGTTAATGAGCAAGTAGTGTTATTGTTAATGAGGTACTAGTGTTAGTTTCAATGTTTCATCCCCAGCAGGTGGCAAATACAATATGTTAAAATAGATAATCATGTGAATGTTACAAATATCCACAGTCCTTAAAAATATTAAACAAGGAGGTTCACAACAATGTGGAGTGAACTTTGTGTACCTTTAAGGGTTCTAGGTTTAATTTTAAAAGAGATCAGCATGGGGTTTAATATTTCATTATTCATTTAAAATGTTTCCAAACACAGGAGGAATTCTCCCCACCCAGTCTTCCTGGGCTTGTTTGCTCTTGCTCTCTCTCTTTTTCATGCATGGCATCTGCAGAGCAACATTCTATAGACACAGTTGTAGGCATAGGCGTGCGCACGGGATGTGCCGGGTGTGCCCGGGCACACCCTAATGCCCATGGGCCGGATCCGGTTCTGGCACCTCAGGGCTTTGGATCCGGCCCGCGGGATTTGCCCCCCGTGGTGCCACAGGCCCCGCGCTGCTTTCAGAAGCAGCCATCAGGTCACCATGTCTCTGGGGCCGGGGGGGGTTGGTCCAGGCACTGCCTCCCGAAGCTCCCATTGGCCGGGAATGGGGAACCGCGGCCAATGGGAGCTTCAGGGGAGGTACCTGGAGGCATGGCAAGGGCAGCGTGCAGAGCCCTATGCTGCGCCCCCTCCCCCCCTCGGGGCTGCGTGGGGATGTGGTGAGCAGCGCGGTGTGGGGCACTGGCAGGCATGGAGCGTGCCGCTGCGGGTAAGCGGCGCCGGGCCAGAGCCCGAACCCCTCCTGCACCTCCGCTCCCTGTCCTGAGCCCCCGGCCTGCACCCTGTTGAGCCGGGCTCCCCTTCCCCAGGGCCGGGCTGGCTGCTTTAACAGCCCCATGTGCTCGCTGGCAGCCTCCCACCCGGCACAGCCGCTTAAGGTGGCCCGCGGGGGTGCTGCCACAGGCCCACCCCCCCAAGACAGCTGCTCCCCTCCAGCGCCCAGGGCTCCAAACCCGCCTGCGGCTCCCCGCGCTGGCTGGGGGCCCGGGCACCACCCGGGAGGGTCAGGCCGCCCCTGAGTCCAGCCCACTCAGTGGGGCCCGGGAGCCAGCAGGCCCAGGGCAGCGGCGAGCCTGGCCCACAGGCCCCCCCGCAGCCCGGCTGCGAGCTCAGCTCCCCGGCGCTGTTCGGGGGCTCCGGCCCGGCACCCTCAGCCTTGAGTCCAGCC
>NW_020676339.1:0-6012 GCF_002925995.2 Terrapene triunguis
ACGCAATAAATCGATCCGGCGGGTAGTGTAGACATACATACCCTTAGCCTCTGCTGGAAACCATGATGCAGTTATCCTGCTACAGCTATGATAGCATAAACCTGTTGCCTTGGGTGTCTGTGATCTCATCAGCTCTTACAAGCCAAGTAGTGGTCAGGTCTTGTCAGTATTAATGATAGGAAACCTCCAAAGGAGCTGCAGGAAGCCATGTTTGGTGATTCATGGAGTGCTCTTCCCTGAGGCTATATCTACACTGCAGCTGGAAGCAAGCCTCCACGCCTGAGTAGACAGACTTGCACTAGCTGGGCTTGGGCTAGTGCACTAAAAAATAGCAGTGTATAGACTTGGGCTCTCAAGCCCATCCAACCCCTCGGGTCTGAACTCAGGTGGCTAACCTGAATCTCCACCCAACCCACAACATCCACAGTGCTGTCTTTAGCAGGCTATCTTGCAGGAAGCTAGCGTGAGTCTGTCTTCCTGGGCTGGGACGCCTGCTCCCAGCTGCAGTGTAGGCACAGCCTAAGAGGCCACACCCCAGCGTGGGGTAAAAGGCACTGTGCTGCTGGAGCTTCTATCTTTCAGAGAAGATATAAAACCAGGTTCCTGACCTGTCCTAGTCTCTAAAGATCCAGTATTGTTGTTGGTATTATTTATATATTTGTATTACAGTAGCGTCTAGAAGCCCCAACCAAGCTCAGGGCCTCATTGTGCCAGGACCTGCACAGACATAGAGACAGTCCCTACCTTGAAGAACTTACAATGGAAACAAACAAGTCAGGTCAAGAGTAGGAAGGAGAACAGATGTGAAGTGACTTGCCCAAGGTCACACAGCAGGTCAGCAGCAGAGATGGGATTAGAATCCAGGTCTGGATAATTTATGTATTAAACCACACAATCAGTGGCACTTTTTGCAAGAGCAGGGATGTTAGCCCTATTCCAACACAAGTACTAGTCATTAAATGCCTCCTCCATGAAATGACCCTTCCACTTTCAGTTCATGTCTTAACTGGTGGCATGCGCTGCTGTGCACTGATAAACAGCGGCCATGTTTCGTTCCAAAGAGAGGTGGCTGCGTTTCAATGGAGAGCGAAGTGATGCTTGTGTACAGAGCTTGTCCAAAGAGCTTTGGGACCCTTTAGGATAAAATGAACAATAGAAATAGAAGGCTTGCAGTGTCACAGATTTGCCGTTGTCTGACATCACTGAAGGATTAGATTGGAGGAGCAGGGAGAAGTGAAAAGACAGCCCTTGGTTGAAAGAAGCAGATATACGGTTAAATGGCAAGGGTGGATATTGGAGCAACCCAAGAAAGGAAAATGGATTTATGTTTGCCTCCACTTATACCTCAAAGGCTTCTCCAGCATGAAACATGCTCCTTAAGACGTTAGCTGCTCACTCCATACATTTGACAGTCTCTGATTAAACTCCCCGATAATAACCTTGCAAGACAGAGCCAAACTCACAGAAGTACAGGGTGTTCTCATCATTGGCTCCCAAAAATAGCTCTTTGCCAATAAGAGTCAATCGGTTTAGCCTCTGCCAACTTGCGCTTGCACTGTCCCCACATTCAACAACTGCTGACGCTGTTTGTCCACTAGGCCACAGGACTGCAAGACCCTGAAAGAGATGACAGCTAAGACTTGGATACGCTTTGCTGAAAATACCCCTGATTTGCAACATTGGAGTAAGGAGGCTTTCATACAGCCCAGCCCTTCCATCACCCCATGTGACAACTGCTAATAAGAGAAGCCAGGACTGGAAGAGCGGAGAGCCAGCATTCCTGTACTGTTTCCTACAGTGCCTTCTACTGGCAGAAGCTAGGACCGTATTAGTATTGAGCTTCTCAAGGTCAGTTCTCCTAGCTTAGTCCCTACAATGCTTGCCACTGAGAAAGGCTGGTACTGTAGTTGCCATGTGCTCAGCACAGCCAGTGCTCCTGGGAAAAGTCTGGGACCCAGGGAAATGAGACTGAAAAGGGATAGCAGGACATGGGGTAAAGCTTGGGGAAGCGGCAGGATAGCAGGGAAATGGAACTAAGGGGGCTGGGACATGGGGAAATGGAGTGGAGCTGGGATGGGAAGACATAGATATGGTGAAGCAGAGATGAAGAGGTGCCAGAATGCAAAGAAATGGAGGAGTGGGCCCAGTACATGGGAAAATGGAGCACATCAAACAATCAAGTTAAGCCAGTGGATGGGCCCTTTTAAGGACAGAAACTACTCCATTATTCTCTTGCACTATTCATCTTGATAGCCAAGGTCCAAAATTTACCAATGACATAAAAGAGTGAACCTATACTGAACTCAGCAGAGATGCATCCACTTATGCCAGAGGTGAATTTGGCCCCAGAGGACTTTTGCAAGCAACGAGTTAGACGACGACTGCCCAAGCAAATGCAGCAGCCACAATGTGATACTGGTGCCAAAACCAGGCTAGAACAGACGAGCCATCTGTCAAACTCAAGCACGGTGCTCAGCTAGCCCAGGAGGGTACAAAACAAGGGCAGAAAATAGCAGACGGCGCTGGACTCCAGAGGAAATCCTCTCATTCGAACAGTTAAATACAATCCAGTTGTGTTTTATACAGCATCTTTCATCCCACCCGGCTTTACAAAGTTAAATACACGACAGCAAATGCTATATGGAATAAAGAAGATCTGGGGCACTAAGCCATTACGAGGCAATACAATTGGCCACATAATTTTCCCTGTTTGAAGCTGCTGCATAAAAGCTCATTAATCCACAAAAATGCTGTGTTACTGTTCTGTGCCTTCTTAGGAGCTGTCTCTGCTGCTCCCTTTATAACCACCACAGTGTACAGACCTTCTCAAAGGAGCCAAGAAGCACACACATCACTCCCACACCCCAAACATCTCCTACACACCTTAGGGAAAGTGACTGCCCTATGAAGCTCGTAAGTTTCACCACACCAGGGCCTAACCACACAAATTCAGGGCCCTTAATGCATAATGTAGGTTAAATGTGCTACACGGTACGCAGGGCCTTGAATATAAATTACAGAAAAGAGTGGTGTAAAAACATTGCATAACAAACATATTGGAGACCAATTTAGGACTAGACCATGAAACAAATGGGAGCCAGTGATTTTGTGTGAGGATGGGGAAAACATATTTGCTTCTAGGCCCCCTTGAGAAGGCAGGCAGAAGACTTCTGTCTCTTTAGAGCCTGGACAAAAATCGATCTAGCCACCACCTTGAAACGCCTCCTCAAAATTCACCTCTGCCATGACACCTACAATACACTGTCAGTCCAGCTGACAATGTCTAGTCAGATGACAATCCATAACTAACACTCATTGTGCTAAGATATGTATATTATACTGCTTCCTTGGCCTCCACTCCACCCCCCACACACTGTTTCATCCACCTTGTATGTGCTGATGTATCCTTCACTGTAAAGGCTCTGAGGCAGGGACTGTCTTCCTAATGTGTTTTTACGGTGCCTAGCACAATGGAACCTTATTACTACTAACCCTATCATAAATGAAGAGCTGGATTTGGAAGCTGTAGGGAGTTACAGTAGCCCAGATGACAGGACATGAAGGAACAGACGGGAACATCAGCAGAAGGGGAGCTGGGGCAGTGGCACAAGTGGACAATGATTTAATTGGTGATCTGGTGAGGGGCAGATTTAGAGACATGTGGGAGGAAGAAGAACTCAGGGTTAACAATGACACCAAGGCACACAGTGGAGACCAAAGGGAGATCTGGGTTAAAGAAGGAAATGGAATACATGGCATATGGGGCAGGAGACTGGCCACTGTGAAGGGGGCTTTATGTCACATAGTTCTCAAAGGGGGCGGGGAGCTCAGGGCTTCTGCTCTGCGGCGGGGTGGTGGGGGTAGGGGCTTCTGCCAGAGATGATTGTTGCCTGCTGAGAGTTGGGGGCACAATTTAAAGTTTCTACCCCTTCCCGCAACAGCTTGAGTCATGCCCCCCCCAAGCACTCCCCCCTCTTACTCTCAGCGGCCCCACCCTGCAGCTCCCAGCTGTTAGCACCCAGTGGAGAGGCAGCGTCACACAGCTGGGAGCTGCAGGGAGGGGCCACTGCTTTAGCTCCATGGGAAGAGGCAGCAGCAAAAGCAGCAGCTCTCCCTGCAGCTCCCAACTGTTTGCCGCTGCCGCTCCCCAGGGCTGCAGCTCCCAGCTCGCCAGCTCCAGCTGCTGCCGTGCTGTACCATGTGACCAAGCAGGGCCAGCAAACCCTGGCAAAAATCAGGGTGGCATGTGCCCCCCCACATGTTGCCTCTGGCTTCTGCCCAGTGTGGAGGTGGGTCTCGAGGCTTCAGCAGGAGCAGGGCTGATGCCCCAATCAGGCACCTCCCACAGGGTTGAAGACCTGAAACCCCCATCCCCGCAGGGCTGAAGTCCCGAGACCTTGCAGGTGCCTCCTGTGGGACTGACACCCTGAACCCCAGGGCCCCATCAGATACTGAGCACATATAGATCTTTCCCCACCCACCCACACAAGACTTTGTCAGTGCATTTCAGTCTTGGCCTGAAGCATCCTTTGCTATTGCAGCCTCCTCCCCACTCTTCCCCTCACAGCTCTGTGCAGCCTTTGAGCCCCGTCTTGCACCTCCTGCAACTGCAATACAGGGCAGCCCCCTAGCTACATCACCGCACCTCAGTAGGATCAGCAACACCCCTGCTGTTCTTACACTGGGCACCACTCAGGCAAAATTCTGTGGTATCTTTTGCAAGGTGGGAAAGTGGTGGAGAGGGGGCAATCTGACACCCACTACACACGTTTGACTTGTGAGTAAAGGTAGGTTCTCCAGCAGTGCATGAGATACTGCTTCTAGCACAAGGAGAAAGGGAAGCTGGCAGTGCAGGAGCTGAATTCCTATCTGCTGAGTGGGGCTAACACAGACGCACTGAGAGCAGACACCAGGCTCTAGGTGGGAAAAAGGAACAATACCAGCAAGAAGTCAAGCAACCAAGACCACTGAGGCAAACAAAAAGCCACTGGGTTTCATGGAGAGAACAATTAAATGGTATCCTGGGGAACCGGTGTTGTTCCTGGGATGAGCACTGATGAGCCAAATGGCATTTTCGTGTTCTAAACACTGTGTGTGCTCGCTCACGCGGAGCTGGGCCCGGGTGCTCATCAATTATTGAGATTGTTTAAAAAGGCATTTAGGAAAGTGCGCAGGAGGCGGGTTTGCATCTCCACCTCAGTCCCAGCTGAGCTGCTCTTAGAAAGGGAAGCAGAGCTCACAGCCAGTGAGAAGGTAAGAGAGAAAGAGAAGGGGGGAGATGGGGAGAGAGAAAGGGGAAATATTGAGATTCCTCTACCCTCACAGGAAGAGGTTACGTAGAGCACAGGAAAGGACCTCACAGTGCTGATATGCCAGTATGGTAACCGCATTCCCTGCCCCTCCTGCTTTCCAGACAGAGGGCAAGTCCATCCTGACTTTCCCAGGTCTGAACCACATCCCTTGAGGCTAGCTCAATAGGCGATTAAACACTCTGCTCTGAATCAGGGTGAAACGCTCCATGAGGATACATGGAAGTTGCACGCAACACTTGTGCAGTGCAAACAGTTGTGTCACAGTGATTCTACTGTCCAGGGAAATTCTCTCAGCAAGCAGCAAGTCATTTTTAGGCAGTGCCTGTGCAGATTTTACTGACCCCTTTCTAAGCACTGTTGTATTTAGCTGGTTCAACAGGACTGTGAAGCATCTTAAGGGAGAAACTATCACAGCATGAGAACCAGGGCCGGCTCTAGGATTTTTGCCGCCCAAGGCAAAAACAATTTTGGCCGCCCCCCCCCCCCCCGCCCGGCCCCGCCTCAACTCCGCCCCTTCCCCAAATCCCCAGCCCTGCCTCCTCCCCCCAGGCTCTCAAGCCTGGGAGGGAGGGGCAGGGCTGGGGATTTGGGGAAGGGGCGGAGTTGAGGCGGGGCCGAGGGGGGGGAGGCCAAAATTGTTTTTGCCTTGGGCAGCAAAAATTCTAGAGCCGGCCCTGCAAGCACTGTGGAACTTGAAGCT
>NW_020676340.1:0-1451 GCF_002925995.2 Terrapene triunguis
GGTTTGCCCAGGCAGGTGGCTTCCGAATCCCAGCATTCTCCAGCCCCAAATCTTGTGTGCAGACAGGCCATCTCTGCAGTGACCAGTGCATTATGGGATAGCGCTGTTTGTGCCAGGATGGCAGTGAAATACACCCTTACTTTTAATTAGTTCAATATTGAATCAATTTAATTAATAATTGAAGTCATTTAACAAATGCAATAAATGTAATACTTTAATTACGTAAACGAATTCCACAGATTAAATCAGGGAAGGCTTATGGCCTGTGTTACACTGAAGGCCAGACGAGCGGAGCAACATGGCCCCTTCTGGCCTTGGAGTGTAGGAAACTATGAATACTGGCCCTAAACCAAGTGGGGCTGGAATGATGGAGACTCAATTGCCCTGCTTGCTACCCCCTAACACCAGCCCTGGCTTTTAATCTACGGGCTATAGAGAAAAGCAGTTGTTGTGTGGCCCAGGTGGGCAGTGGCGTTTTTATAGTAGGATGGGACGGCCTCAGAAAGAAAAAGGTTGAAAACACCTGGTCTGAGCAGTGCAGCTGACAAGTGCTTCAAGAAAGTTTGTGGGTGGGTGGCAGGGCACTTTACAGTCATGCTTCTGGGAACAAACCTCACCTAGCACTATAGATGCCCTGACTGCAGACACGGCCACCATGAACCGGCTGCTGGCTGGGGACCCAGCTGAATGTCTGGAAGCTCATCTGAGAGCCGGGGCCCTTGCAGATGGCAGGTCTGGCATATCAGGAAGGAGCAAAGCTGCCCTGGGCAAACTCATGCTGAGCACCTCCCAAAAGCAGGAGGCTGCCGATGAGGAGCTGCCGTGTTACCAGGGAAATGAGCCTCCATCCTTGAGGCCTCCCTGCTGCAGGAGTGCCTCCCCCCTGCCAGCTCCCCCAGCCTGTGATCAGAGTGTGAGCCCTGTCCAGGTTTTCCTGAAGGAAGGACGCGTCAGGCCCATTTGGCCTTGGATTTTAGCAGCCTTATCCCCGTTTGTGCTTGCAAAAGGAGGCGGGAAGCTTCATTTGCTGCCAGGAGAGCTAGGATAATGAGGGGACACGGGAGGCTGCCTCATTAAATCACCCAGCTCAGGAGAGGCAGCTGAATGAGGAATAAAATCCTTCCGATTCCTGAAAGGAGCGTCTGCCCTGTAGACTCCCAGCCAAGGTCACCGCGGAGCTCTGCGGAGAGAGACCGGCTTGTTCTGTGGCTGCCTGTCCCAGCGTCTCCTCTGGGAGCGTCAGCTGCTCATGCTAACTGCCTCACAAAACATCACGTGACTGTTCTCCTGCTGACAAGAGGAGATCAAAAATAAATGAGCAGCTCAGGCCTTTGCTTGGTGTGTTACAATCTATCTATCTATCTATCTATCTATCTATCTATCTATCTATCCCCATCCACCCCCTCTATCTATCTATCTATCCCCATATACCCCCTCTATCTATCTATCTA
>NW_020676341.1:0-1039 GCF_002925995.2 Terrapene triunguis
CCCCATGTAAATCTGCCTAATTTTGGTCAAGTTATAAGCCTCTGAAAAATTGCAGTTCAGACATGCTCAGTAAAGGCTTTGTAAAGTTTGGCAGCCGTATTCTCTGAAGATTCTGCTTGCAGTGGGCATGTTTCATCTTCATCACAGCTCCTAGATGCTGACCAGACTGTGCATGCATTATTCCCATAGATCGCCTGAGCATAGTGCAGTGAAGAGTTGCAGAGACCAAGTACGACTTCCCTGCAATATCTCCTTCTGGCAGCACAGTTCCACTGTAATGCCAGGCATTGGAACTGAGAGATGGGAGATTCCCAGACTCTCAATGCTCCACCTGCTAGTGCCCAAGCAGTGATGAAGAAGAGAAGGAACAGCCTCACTTGAATACAGAGGGTTGTGAAAGGGGGCAACAAGAACTAAGGTGGGGGTGGTTCAGAACATAGGGACAGAGACAGGCTTGGGTGACGGTGTTAGAGGAGTTTTGCACGGGCAACTTAATGCAAGCATTTCTTAGTATTTGCATCCTTGACTTTGTAACCTTACTATTCTTTTAATTAGTTTTTTGTGTTTAATTGTTACATAGTTGCTGTAGATATAAAACACAGTTTATCTCAAATGAGGATATAAGTAATCTGGAGAAAAGGTAATAGATACATTTTTATGATTTTTTGCAGTCTAGTTTTTGTTTTTGCTGGAACTAGGTCATGTCAGTGTTCAAAATTAATTTTTGGATTTTTGCTATAGCAGACATGGCATTCAGCCTTCTTATTACAGGAAATCACTCAGTGAGTGGACATGGATTGAAGCATTTCCCCACCTTTCAAGCATGAGTCTACTGCTGTCTTAAAGTGGCCCCTCAGAAAGAGCTGCAGTTGCTTTGTTTGTCACCTTTATTTCTAGTTATCCAGATGAAGTGGTTGTAAGACTAGTATAAATAACAGCACTTCAAAGATGCTACGTTGGTGGGGGGGGGTTTGTACTCACAAAATTCCTTGATGCCCCTCTGCCATGTACATTGGCCAAACCGGACAGTCTCTACGCA
>NW_020676342.1:0-1588 GCF_002925995.2 Terrapene triunguis
AGCGCAACACACAACCCGGTCCCTGCCCCCGCACAGTGCTGCCAGAGCGGGGCGCTGGGCAGCAGGGGAGGAGGAGCTGCCGAGGCCCGATGCAAACGGCCCGGCCGGCCGGCTCAGAATGCGGGGGAGGAGCTCTACAGCTGCTCCGGAGTCCAGCCCGGCAAGCTGCGGGGGAAGGGTTCTGGCTGCCAGAGCCCCATGCGAGTGGCTGACTTTCCTGCAGCCCTCCCAGCCGCGCCTCGCTCTGCCTCGGGGGGAAATCCCGGACATTTTTAGTGATTTACAAATTCCCCCCCGGACGCTATTTTTAACACAAAAAGGAGGACATGTCCGGGTAAATCCGGACGAATGGTAACCCTAATAGGTTCATATTAATGGAGAAAAGAATATGTAAGGGTAGGATTAGGACTAAAAATTAATTCTCTTTCAAAAGGCATGCAAGCATAGGCGCCGACTTACTTAGAGTCCGGGGGGTGCTTGACCACCACTCTACCACAGACCCTGCCCCCACTCCATCCCTAACTCCAAACCCCCACCCCGCCCCGCCCCTTCTCGCCCCCGCCCTGCCCCAGGCCCTGCCCCCACACCACCCCTGCCCTGCCTCTTCCCACCCCCTTCCTGCCCTTGCTCCTCCCTCCTCCCCAGTGGAGGAGTCCGGTGGCACCTTAAAGACTAACAAATTTATTTTGGCCTAAGCTTTCGTGGGAACCCACTTCTTCAGATGCATCTGAAGAAGTGAGGTTTTTTACCCATGAAGGCTTAGGCCCAAATAAATCTAATTTACTTCACACACTCATGCTCCCCCCGAGGTTGCTAATGAGCTGCTCTGCAGCCTACAACAACTGAGGGCTTCTCTATGTAACTTTAGCGCCCTCGTGGCCAAGATGGAGTCTGCTCTGCAGGCAGCTCTGGCCAAGAGAAGGCGTGCACAGGAATGCAGCAGGAAAAATCCCTTCCACCTCAGGGGCACCTGTTCCAAACCCCCCAGAGTGAACACACCCACCCACAGGAAAAGTACAATGGATATAACAAAGAGAGATATTTATTTACAGAGGGATGAGAGGAGAAAAACAACAAAGGGAAATATAGGGGGTGCAGTAAAACAGGGTTGCATCCAAACCAAGGCCCCACAGGCCCAGTGGTAGCACAGTCTGAAAGGGCAGACACTGAGCAATGTCTGTCTGCACACAGAGTTCAGGAGTCCTGAGCAAAGTTCCAATACAGTGGTGAGTTTTGGGTGCTCCTGGTTGTCTTCGGCGCCAGTGAACTTTCCCCAACAAACCCCTCCGGTGCCCTCTTCTGCCGCTCTCTGCAAAGCCACACAGAGCGACCACCTCCCCACTTAACTAGATACAGTCTCCCTCCTTATTCCCAATGCAGAGTCACAAGCCCCAGTACTTACAGCCCCATGCAGCTCTGAGCAGCAGTGATACTGGATCCAGTTCTGGCCTGTCCTCCTCAGGCGATTCCTCACTGGCACAGTGCTCCTTCTGGCTCCTGTCCTGGGGTGTTGCCGATCGGCCGCCCTGTCCTTCCCAGACTTCAGGCAGGTTCTCTGCTGCTTCACTTTGTGAGGGCCTGTGGGCTG
>NW_020676343.1:0-3401 GCF_002925995.2 Terrapene triunguis
CACAGGTGTGCTGGGCAGGGGCACAATGCCAGGGGCACCCAACAAGTGCAGGGATGGAATTATCTGTCCTGCTACCCTCCCCCCCGACCCTCTCATGGCTCTGCCACTACTTGCTGTGTGATCCTGGGTAATTCACTCAGTTTCTCTGCCCCAGAGTTTGCCCATTTGTTAAACTAAGTCATTGATCCTGCCCTGGCAGCGAGGGGACTCTGGAATTAGTTGGTAGGGTTCTTCGGAGATGCAAATGTTACATAGCAAGTTACTCAGTTTCAGTTACCCCAGACTTGACGCTGTAAGCAAAGGGAGATTCCCCTGGGACTGGGCAAACATCTCACTCACAAAGAACCCATCCACTGAGAGAGACACCCCATAAGCTCTGACTGTTTCTCTAACTGGGTCATTCGGCACCCTGTATTCCATAGTGACTCCGACTAGGAGCCTAAACCCACATTTTGCACATCTTGAAAGTTATATCCCAAATTATCCTTCTGTGGAGTGGGTTTGGACTAGCTGCAGATGAGGGAGGGTAAGAGACTATGTGTTGGGACTTCACCTAACCCTAATGACAAATGGAAATGGAAAGACCACAGACCAAAGCAGACATTTCTTGCCTCAGCTCTGTCTACTTTTGTAAAAGGGGGAGAAAGAGACACAGCCATTGATTCTGGAGAGGGCAGGGGTTCAACTCTAATGTGGTATAAAATACAGAAGGAAAACTGTGTGACGAAGTGGGAATGTTCTTAATGTTTTCTCTGAATACTGTGTGGGTGCCTCAGTTTCCCCTATGCATTTCTTAGGTATCTAGGTGGGGGGATCAGGGTGTGTGATTGTTGCAGAGCCCAAAAGGGCCCCTGTGATACAGTCTGCACAGAGAATAGCCGACACTCTGTCTCCTGGCAACTAATGGCCTGGGCCCCTCCTCTACAAAGGTGCCAACTGAAGGTGTTGGAGAACAAAGGGATCAGGTGACCTCCTGGCCCAGGAAAGGGACAAAGGCAGAGGAGGGGCTGGAGAGTTTCAGTTTGGAGCTGGCTGGGAAGATGGAGGGGAGGCCAGACAGACCTCCTGGCCTCCCTGCCCCCCCCCCCCCGCCCGATTGACCTGACTGGGTGAGGTCCTGTTATCCGTACCTGCAAGACCTGTCTTGGACTGTGTTCCTGTCGTCTAAATAAACCTTCTGCTTTACTGGCTTGGCTGAGAGTCATGGTGAATCGCAGGAAGCCGGGGGTGCAGGGCCTTGTCTCCCCCACACTCTGTGACAAACTACAGGTCAGCTATCCAAATAACCTGCTTTGTTTAAGAAAGCCCCAGACTTGCAATGCCTTGGTGCGTGTGGTTCTCATTCCTTGCTCTGCTGTCCCACGGCTGAGTCTGTGTGGGTACTGGAGGTGTTCACATTGGTTTGTACAAATGGGTTGTTCTCGCAGTGTTAGCTTGGCACTTTGTTACGCAGACTAACCACTGTGACTCTAACCTCTTCCTCTCCCACCATAGTGCTCATGGATGGAGAACATCAATGAATTATCCAAGCATCGGAAACGTCTTCCCACATTTGCAGCCCCTGGAAAGTGAGCTGGGAATTGTCTGGTAGATTGCACAGTGCCCATAGCAGAGAATGTCTGAACTTATGTTGGTCCCTGTGATAAGGGAAGGGAGCAAATCCCCCTTTGAGTCTTCAGTGAGCCCTGTGGAAACTGTTATTGGCTGAATAAACAGAACAATACCCCATTAAACCGGGTTGGTTCCTCTTTTTAAAAAGTCATGTGAGAATTCCAAGCTGTGGCTGAATGCTGACTGCAGCGGGTGAGCTGGGCCTTGTTACCTCTGACTCAAGGGCCCTGTAGCTTCCACTGTTTCTAAGGAATCTCAGCTATTAACCTGGCTGGCTCAGAATGGTGCCCGGTGCCCCCTCCACAGGCAGAAGCAGCCACTGTGGGAAGGTGACAGCCCTGAGTGCTCTGCCTGCTCCTTTGTCTTTATTTACAATCTGGTTTGCTGCTTCCCCCAAAGAGGGCAGGTTCCTGAGGGAGAGGCTCAGTTGGGGAGGACCCAATGGCAATACTGGATTCTCCTTGCTGTTCAATGGGAAGTCCATGCTCATTTCTCATCATTTGGATTAGGTTTTCTCTTTCTGGATACTAGTGTCGGCCACGTCTCAATATCAATTCTGTTGTACAGGTTTCTTACTGGCTCCTTGTGGGGTTTGTACTGGGCCCCAGCTCTGGGTTGTGAACTGCAGGTGTTGGGGGGCAAGACATGGAGTCGGTCTAGGGGATATAAGTGGAAGGGAGGTTGGAGTTGGGGGAGATGGGGGAGTAGTGGACATGTGGAGGCCTTGGAACAGGAGAGAGAGAGTAGAAGCTGTGTGGGGTGTAGGGGCTCTAGTGGGGTGGGGAGCTGGATCTGGGGGACTGTGAGGATGGTAGATGTGAGAGCAGGGGGGCTGTAGTGACGGTAGGTGGAGGGACTGTAGGTAGGGAGACAGGGCTGCCCAGATGATTCAGGGGGCCTGGGGCAAAGCAATTTTGGGGGCCCCTTCCATAAAAAAAAGTTGCAATACTATAGAATACTGTATTCTCGTGGGGGCCCCTGTGGGGCCTGGGGCAAATTGCCCCACTTGCCCCCCCCCCCGGCGGCCCTGTAGGGAGGTGGGGGGGGTCTGTAGGGAGGAAGATAGAGGGAGGTGGGGCTGGAACTGGGACCATCTGTAGCAGGGGACGGGGACGGACGGACTGTAGGAGATGTGGGGGCTGTAAGGACATAGGATTGGGAGATGGGGGGCTGTAGCTCGGGGGCTACAAGGGTGGGGTGGGGGCTGTAGAGGTGGGGGCTGCAGTGACACAGAAGTGGGGCTATAGGGACACAGGGAAATGGGGGTTGGGCTCTAGAGGTGGGGGGGCTACAGGGAAGTGGGGGAGGGGGCTGTAGGAGTTACACGGAAGTGGGGTTCTAGAGGTGGGGGGGCTGGGGCGGGGCCACCTGTGTGACGTAATGCGGGCGGGGTGGGGTCGTCACTTAGGCCGTACCACGTAGGGGCGGGGCTCCGTGTCTGTCGCCGTGCGCGCGCGCCCCCGCGGACTCGGGAGCGCGCGCGGCCTGATCGGGGGCCCCAGAGCCAGAGGGAGCGGAGGCGGGCCCGGCGCGGCCTGGCGCGGAGCGGAGCCCGAGGAGCCGGAGCGGGACCCGGATCCCCGGGGGCCCACGGCCGCCAACACGGACTTCCTGTGGGACAAGCGCACCGGGCTGGCTGCGAGGAGGGTGCGGGCCGGGCCTGGGCTCGCCTGTGGGGGGGGCCGGGCGGCCGGGATATCGGGGCGGGGCGGCTGGCCGTTTTGGGGGGGCAGGGGTCTGACAGTTGCGGGGGCTGGCTGGTTTGCGGGGTGTCTAGCAGCCCGGGGGGG
>NW_020676344.1:0-5403 GCF_002925995.2 Terrapene triunguis
TTTAAGGTGCCACAAGTACTCCACGTTATCCTAGGTCTGCCACTGAAAATACAGTAATCAGGTATAAATATACTCCTGGTGTTTGTCTTCCCTAGCTTGTAAGCTCCTTAGAGCAGGAACTGTCTTACTATGCATTTTTACGGCATCTAACACACTAGGGACCTGAACACAGATGTGGCGTCTAGATGCTGCTATAATTAATAAAAACAGTTATACCAGGGATGAATTTGGCCTCTGCATTTTTTAAGTTGAAATTTATAATAATTTTCTTATAATAAAGAAAAAAAATAATTAAGACTCTCCGCAGTTCTCCTTTTCTTCTAAAATTAGGCAAGTAAAAGCTATAACTGAATCAGAAAAGTCATTATGTAAGAACCTACACTCTCATTCATGAAGAACAGTAGGTAGAGGGCACTTTCGCTATGTCTACACTGCCCTGCAGTTTGGACTATGGGGGAGTAAATAGCAATGTGCACCAGAGTGTTGCGCTGTAACTCCCCCGTGTGGACACCGCATAAATGAACAAAAGGGTTCCTAGTTTGCATTAATGGAATCCTGTTTGAAGCAGACTACATTAACAAAAATTAGGAACCTTTTAGTTTGCACTTGCAACATCCACACCAGGACATTACACGCAGCACCTTTGTGCACACTGTTGTTTATACCCCAGTAGTCTAAACTGCAAGGCAAGTTAGACAAGCCCTCACTGCCTTCTACTATGGTATAGATGTATTTTTAGTAAGCACCCTGGGAGTACAAATGCTTCCTTACCAGTAGAGCCACGTAGCTTCAAAAAGCTGTCTTCCATTGAGAGGACAATTGTTTTCTATAGACATGAGAAACAAATACCCCTGACCCAGGTCACCTTGCCCCAGCAGGCTTTTGCAGCAGCTTCCTCTGTGCAAATACAACAAAGTCTGGCAGCAGTCAATCCTTCGAGCCCACACTGAGCCACCACAGAGTGCACTGCTATTTACCCTTCCTATTAATCTGTCAGTGTTCTAGTTAAACATGTAAAACAATATGGTGTGTGCATATCTTGATTAGTCATTGCTAAGTTACTGAGGGGAAACGTGAATGGGTGGGAAAACAATTCCACAAACTATAATACAACATTGTAGGTATGAAATATTTGAGTACACAGCTGTCAAATTACAGGAAGCATCTATGTTATTAGTAACATGGAAGCAATCATTTGAAATCTATGCATAGGATCCAGGTTGCCTCTTTCAATGTGTGATAGACCAGAATTCATTAAAAGTTACAGTATATGTTTGCTAAGATAGTATATTTAATCTTGATTTCTTTATAGGCTCCCTGTCCTATGGAAGGGAGAAAATAATTAGGAAATTTGCGCCCCAGTCCTTCAAAGTATTCCGCACAAGCAGATTGTTGCACCAATGTGGAGCCCCACTGAAGTCAACATGGTAACTTCCAGAATCAGGGTATAGGTTGGAGAGGGAAGGCCTAGATATTGATGCAGACTTGGAATATTCCACTAGCCATTGGTGAGTAATCCAGTTGAATCAAAAACCCACCCCTACTGGATAACCCCTTATGGTCCAATCTAATAATCCTCACTCTTGCAAAATTCAACTGAATCTTAGTGCATAAGGGCTACAAGAACAGGCCCTTATGTTTTCTCAAGCCTTTCACCTCAGAAAGAATAAACATTAGATGATGCTCCTGGCCAGCAGCGAAAGTCGCTATTTGTGGGAAGAGATTTGGGAAGGAGCTTGTGCGTGACTTGGAAATATTACAAAGCTCCTTGAAAAAACAAAATACAGTTCATGATAATCAGCAGTATTTACTGGGTTTGATTTAATGCTTGCTTGATACTTAAGAAGGCAAAGTTTCATTTTGGTATTACTGGAAGAGAAGAATTTTTTTTGAAAGGTAGCTCATATATGCCAAATGAACCTTGTCACTTCATGATGAAAAATAAATACAGATTAAAGACCCAATCTTGCAACCGCTTCTTCACATGCTTAACTTTACATATATGAGTGATCTATCTGTGTGTGAAATTAAGCATGTGAGGAAGTGGTTGCCGCTTCAGGGCCTTTGATCCCAAGCTTGCAAAACCTTCAACGAGACTACCCAATAAAGAATGATTCTGTAGTCCAGTAGTTAGGGCACCTAGATGGGAGGTGGAAGATCCTTAGTCCGGATCCTTTGCTCCAGTCACTCTTTTCATTATTTATCCAAAGTAGAACAGCTTCAGCAGGAGAGATGGGAGCCCCGCATCAGAATATCCCATAGCCTAGTGGTTAGAGCACTCTGCGAGGTGGGAGACCCCTTTCAAATCCATTCTCCCCCCTCTGGCAGGGATGAGGGAATTGAACCTGGATTTCCCACATCACAGGTGAGAGCTCGAACCACTGGGCTAAAAGTTACAAGGTGGGCAGCCCCACTTCTTCCTCTGGTTGGATTTTGAATAGAACCCAATCCAGTAGGTGTGCTCAGAGGCCACCTACAGGATCAGGCCCCACATACAATTTAGGCAGTTGAACACCTATCTTCCCTGGTTCACAAATCATTCTGGGGCTTAGATGGGAGATAGGCATCTGGATGCCTAGAGGGAGGTAGCAGTGCGCATGACCCCGGGTCAGAAACTTTGTCGCTTAGGGAACTTTTACAGTGGAAAATTACATGCCAAATGAGTTTAGGTGCCTACAGGGTTAAGCAGCGGCCATGCAGGTGATGCATGGATCACAGTACTGCTGCGCATGGGGACTTGGGTGCCTAACTCTGGACACCTAGACACCTAAGTTGTCTTGTGTTTCTCACCCATAATATATTTAAAATCATTACATTGTAAGGCAATAAATAAAAAGCAATAAGCTATGCAAAAAAAGTTAATATAAAGGTTTTTCAACTTACTTAAAAGACTCATTGTCTGGTCAGTCTCAGGTTGAAAGGGACGCCATCCAGCACTGTTAGCCTGTTGCACTTGGGACTTTGTCTTGGACCCCTGAAAGGTGGGTGGTACTGGGGCAGCTCTGAAGGATATCTGGGATTCATCCCAAAGACAAAACCCAAATATTAATCTCAGTCCATGCTCATGCAAGCAGCAAGAGAAGTGCAAACGGCAGCAGTTATCCGGATCCTATCCAACCAATAACCAAACTGTCACAATCTCAAGGTACCTACAAGTGAAAGATCACTCTATTTGGTAACCACCGCTGATCATATTGCATTAGTCTAACCTCAGTGTCACAAAGGCAGGTATGTAACAGCATCATTAAGTGAGAGATATGATCATAATTTGAGGGTGACATTTTTATGGTGGTAAAAATTTCTGACCACAGCTGACATACTGTCTTCTAAAGACAGACCCAAATCAATAGCTATGACTAGATGTCAACCCACACTATCTCTTTATGTGACTTCATAAAAACTTGCAAGGAAATGCTCTCTATTCCCAATTCCCTTCTGGTTCAACCAATATAATTTAGGATTAACCTTAGTGGTTCTAAGCCACGGGATCATGGAGTGTCTTGACACAAATACCAAGATACCTAACATCCACCCAGAGTTTGAAGAGGCAGAAACATACAGTGACTGTGTATTATCTGCAAAATAGTAATAACCTAACCTAGGTTTCCCACAAAGTTCTCCACGGGCTTGTCCACACTAAAGCTTTTGGTTGTGCTGTAACTCAAGTGAATTGATTAGCAATTAGTTCAAGGTAACTGACATTACTGTAGACAAACACTTGTAAATGCTAACATAGACACCATACACAAATATTTGTTACTTGTTATGGTATCACAGACACAAAGCCTTTTGTAGATAGTCTATAACAACTGTATTAGTTAACTCAAGTCAATTGGCAGTCAGTCAGTCAGCTTGAGTTCCAGCACAATCAAAATCTCTAGTGTGGACTTACTCTTGTGTTATATCTAAAAACTCAAGAGCCAACTCCAGGCCCTTGGTGACAGACTGTTTCAACAGAAAAGAAGGGTGTGGGGAATTCTAGAAAAACAAAATGCAAAAGAGAAAACTTCAGTCAATCATGTTAGGGAAGTTCTATCACTAATCCAATTTCCTGCATATAACATACTGGCAAAGGGTGTATCTTCATGGTAAAACTCTTAACAAAATTAGCATTCAGTATTATGGGCCACCTCCTAAGCTGGTGGAATATAGACCCATTGAAACGAATGTAACTATTGTGATTTACACCAGCTGGTGATCTAACTCTAAATGACGTACTGTCTATTAAATAGGGCCCCTTGTGCTCATATTTGATATGAAATTCACATTCAAATTTCCTTTAATTCTTTTCTCAGAGCCTGGGGTTGCAGCCAAATGTTTTGAACATTGTCCAGCCTAAGCACTGTGCAGCAATTGTGACAATCAGTAAACACTTACTGTACAGAGACTTTAAGTTACTGAACTAGCAGGATCTATTCTGACTCAATTGCACAATTCGGGCCTGATCCAAAGCCCAGAGAAGTCAATAGATTCTCATGGACTTCAATGAACTTTGGATCAGATCCATGGAGAAGATCTATTTGTTTAAGGGTGTAAAAACTCTTCTTTCTTTTACCTTAATAAGCTGACAGCTCTCCTGCTACAGAATCTGCAGAACAGCAGGAATATTACTCCAGGAACTGATGCCTTGAACTAAAACCTTTGAAAAAGACTTAATAGTCCAAGCTAGCCCCCTACTAGGTTAAATTACCACGTAAGAAATTCCATGCTCAATTCTTCTTTCCCCATTGAAACGTTACTGCTAATGTCCTCAAATTGCTTAAATAAAGGAAAAACAAAACCAAAAAACCAAAAAAACCTAACCTGTCCTGGAAGAAAAGGACAAAACTTCCTTTATGAAAAAGTATTCAGGTTGTGCAAAGAATGGAGAAAATAAATTTACTATTTTAACTATTAAAAAAATGAGCAACCTGATACTGCTCTAATTTTTCCTTTATCATAGTGGCATCTTCTATGATCTAAACTAAAAGTTTTGTTATTGTTTCAAATAGCCTGTTCTGATTTAATTGTTAATGGTTGCAATGGCAAGGCATATGGTAAACAACTGATGATCTTACAATAATAAACCTATTCACAACTTATGTCTGTGATAACAAGCATACATATAAAGATAACATTTTTGCTGACTGTTTCATCTTCTCCAATCCTATATGGAGGCAGTGTACTTATTTTTTATAATTATTTTTTATTATATTAGTGCCTAGAAGCTTCAGTTGAGATCAGGACCCCATTGTGCTAGGCACTGTACAAACACATAGTAAGAGACAATACCTGCCCTCGAAGAGCTTATAGTCTAAATAGACAAAACAGAAAAATGGTGGGAAGGGAAAATGACTTGCCCAAAGTTACACATCGGTTCAGTGGCAGACCTAGGATAACGTGGAGTACTTGTGGCACCTTAAA
>NW_020676345.1:0-1859 GCF_002925995.2 Terrapene triunguis
AGGCCAATGGGAGCTGCTGGAAGCGGCGCAGGCCGAGGGACTTACTGTCCGCCGCTTCCAGTAGCCCCCATTGGCCTGCAGCAGCGAACCGCGGCCAGTGGGAGCCACGATCGGCCAGACCTGCGGGTGGGGCAGGTAAACAAACCGGACCGGCCTGCCAGGGGCTTTCCCTGCACAAGCGGCAACCCCAGTTTGAGAAACACTGCACTATAGCGGCACAGCTGCACTGTAGCGTGTCAGTGTAGACACTACCTATGCCGACAGGAGGGATTCTTGTGTCAGTGTAGGTAATTCACCTCCCTGAAGGGTGGTAGCTACATCAACGGAAAAATTATTCTGTCAATCTAGCGCTGTTCTACACAGAGACTTTGGTCGTCTTAAATAAGCCGGTTGGGGGGCTGGAGTTCCAAACCCCTCTCCCTCCTGGCGCGATACAGTTATGCAGACCTAATTTCTAGTGCAGACCAGGCCTAAGAAAACAGATCTGACTTGCTTTTTGTTTTAAACAAACAGTCATTCCATTTATAACAGGAAAGCACAAATGCCGTCTGAGGCTTGTGAGGTTTCCTGCAGATTTCAGTACAAAGCGCAATCAGCAACATTTTGTTGTTTTAAATATATATACTATAAGGAAATGGTTTATATTCCCTCAAGACTGTTGGAATTTATCCATTAGCTTCAATTGCACTTTAAATGGATTCCTGACAGATTTTCATTAGCATCTGTTATCAGATCTGTGTTATTGTAAAGTTAAATCCCTCCCCCCACCACTAGGCTAATGCTCTTCACCATCCTTGCTTCTCTTCTGAGCTTTGCTGTCCTGTAACCAAGCAATATGGGCCGCATCCAAAGTCTGCTGAAGTCACTGGGAGTCTTTCCACTTCCTTTGATGAGCTTTGAACCAGGCCCTAGCACCTAATAGATTTAATTTCAGATGCTGGCCCTGAAAGGTATATGCTGTATGCAATACAGACTCCGCATAGAAATGCAACGGCTCCAAGAAAAAGGACTCAGCACCTATTCTCTGGCTTGTTTTAGGACAATCAATTAAAAATTAGGATTCAGGGAAGTAAGAAGAAAGGAAAACTCTTACAGGGAGATATAATTGCTTCCAATGGAATTTTGCACATTATTGACAAAGCCATGGACAACGTGGAACCAACATTTGGGAGCAATAAAGAGGTGAGGCCTCATACATACAAGTGTCAGCAGGACTTTAAAATATTACTTTTAAATGAATTTAGGACTCATGAAAGATGCCTGATGGAGAGCAACTGTACAAGTTTCCTCACTCTGCCCTGCCAATGTGCCTGAACTGTGACCTGCATGCACAGTGACCCAGTGTCCAGTTTTCAACCGGAACACCCAGTTGAAAAGGAATCCTGGTGGCTCTGGTCAGCACTGCTGACCGTGCCGTTGACTGTCCGGTTGGCGGCGCCACGCAGCAGGGATGGCAGGCTCCCTGCTAGTCTCCATGCTGCGCAGCTCCCGGGAAGCAGCCAGCATGTCCGACCTCTGGCTTCTACACATAGGGGCAGACAGGGGGCTCTGCACACTGCCCCTACCCCAAGCACCATCCTCGCAGCTCCCATTGGCTGGAAACCATGGCCAATGGGAGCTACAGGGGTGGCACCTGTGGACAGGGCAGCGCGCAGAGCCGCCTGGCTGTGCCTCCATGTAGGAGTCAGAGTGGGGACATGCCACTGCTTCTGGGAGCTGCTTGAGATAAGCGCTGCCCAGAGCCTGCACCCCTGACTCCCTCCTGGACAGGGCCGGCTCCAGGCACCAGGCACCCAAGCTGGTGCTTGGGGCGGCACCTGGAGGGGGGCGGCGGCGCGGCGCTCTGGCCGCCGGGGGGG
>NW_020676346.1:0-1768 GCF_002925995.2 Terrapene triunguis
GCATCTCACTGTAAAAGCGGCAGTCTGCAGTTCCACTCCAAATTGACGGTTGGCCTGCCTGGCTTTCTGATACGCCTGCGGCAGTTCCTTCTCTTTCACATGGCACTGCTGCTGATCCCTGTTGTGCTCCTTCATCCCCCAGGCAATCTGCTCCTAGATGTCCAAGTTTCCACAATTGCTTCTTATCTGTGTCTGCACAGCCTCTTCTCCCCACTCAGGAGATCCAGGCAGATAGGAGCAAGTCTGGAACATGTAGCTGGCATGGTCGGTTGGGCCGTTGAACCCAACAGCAGAGAGCTGTTGGTGTGCTCACCAAACTGGGCAATCAGGAAAAGTATTTAAAAAATTCACAGTGTTTTTAAAGGGGGGTAGGAGCATCATTCCGAGCCTCCATGGCCACTGGATTTCACAACTGTGAACAGGACACTGGCTCCAACAAACTGCATCCTGCTCTTGCACAGAGTGCCACAGGAACTTGGATGATCACAAGTGGTAAGTGGGTCAATTTTAGGTCTCATGCAGAAAATTACTCCTCCAGCAACGTGGTGCCCAGACCACACCATGCTGGTGTAGGACTAATTGCTGGCACATGATGGCATATATCACATTGGTAGATGTGCCAGCAATGCCCCTCTGCCATGTACATTGGCCAAACCGGACAGTCTCTAAGCAAAACAATAAATGGACACAAATCAGATATCAAGAATTGTAACATTCAAAAACCAGTAGGAGAGCACTTCACTCTCCCTGGACACTCAATAACGGACTTAAAAGTGGCCATTCTTCAACAACAACAAAATTCAAAAACAGACTTCAATGATAAACTGCAGAACTGGAATTAATTTGCAAACATGACACCATCAAATTAGGCCTGAATAAAGACTGGGAGTGGCTGGGTCACTACAAAAAATAATTTTCCCTCTGTTGATACTCACACCTTCTTGTCAACTATTGGGAATAGGCCACATCCATCCTAATTGAATTGGCCTCGTTAGCACTGACCCCCCACTTGGTAAGGCAACTCCCATATTTTCATGTGCTGTATATTTATACCTGCTTACTGTATTTTCCACTCCATGCATCTGATGGCGTGGGTTATAGCCCACGAAAGCTTATGCGCAAATACATTTGTTAGTCTCTAAGGTGTTATAAGGACTCCTCGTTGTTTTTAGAGCTAGAGGTGTATGGCTGCAGGCTATTATGCAGCTATTAAAGCCATAGCTGCTAAGTTGAGAAGCTGCAAGTCATTTACATTCATTTGAAAAAGACTCACTGTTATTTGAGAATAAACTTTTGAATGTATTTCAGTCCCTCTGACAAGTCTGGAATGGACTTACTTGTTCAATTCACTTGTATTACTAGCCTTACAAAAAAGAGAAAGTTAACAGCTGCTTGTTCTCACCCATTTAATAAACTAAAAAACAGACTGTTATTATATAGATGCTTGGAATGTAGAACTGACACATCAAAGCTAGAAAAAACGCACTGTGAAAGGTGGATCAAGGAGCTTTTAGAATACTGAAGAGAGAACAAGGTCTATAAGAGGAAATTGAAACATTTAGTTAACTGAGTAGGGATAAAGAATGTACTAAAGGAAGTGGAAAACAAAGAGGAAGGGAGATATAAGGGCTCAGACTAATCTCTCATTTCCCATGGACAAAATGCAGACATCCTACCTGTTTTTACTCTGCAGAATCCTATTATTAACATGAATAAGAGGTAAGGGGAGGAAAAGCAAAGACAGAATAATAGCACATTTGCCTATTCA
>NW_020676347.1:0-6471 GCF_002925995.2 Terrapene triunguis
CAGCTGTGAAACTTTACTATGCAGAAGAAAAATGCTGCTTTTAACCTCTTCATTTAAATGAAACAAGCACAGAAAATTCCTCCATATCTTTATTCACAATTTTACATGGCAACAAACCATATGTTTGCATAAACTCACATTTAAAAAAAAAAAAAAAAGGGCGGGGGGTGTCCAAACCAAAACCCTTTTACTAATGTGAGTAGATTGGTTGTCTTAAGTGGGACTACTCATATAAATACTGGGTTTACAGGATTAGACTCCTTATTTGGTCACCTCCACTCTTCTAGGAACAGCATAGTTCATTTAATTTTAGATTTCATCATAGGCAAATAGGTTTTCAGCAATCTGGGAGGGGTGTCTGAACTACAAATCGAAGATAATTAAGCTTTTAAATTAGAACTATGTGAGAATTTAACAGCTGGTAAGTGTTTTCAGTTGCAAGCTACAGACCACCTGCTGAGCAAAATCTACATACAAGTAGAGGAAACTAAATTCAGTGATATAGAATCTGGACTTCAATTTTTTTGCATAAATTTAGTAAGTGTATGCTATTATGCTGTCTGGAGTGGCTCATGAGCAAGAACAACTTCAGGGCTGATTTTAGAAGCAGGACAATCCCCAAACAGGTTGTGAGTTCTAGAATTAGATTTCATGAACCAAGTAACAAGTATAAACTCCTCAGGCACTATCCAGCCTTAACATGGAGTTACAGACAATCCCCTTCAGCATTCCGATCTATCTTGCCACCCAGGGAAGCTTGACTCTGTAATGATGGTCATTTTACACCCAAGATTATAGAATATTCAGGTTACTCCCAGTCCTGGGGGACCAATCACTTACCCCAGGTCAATTTGCATCTTTGATCTCACACCAAAGACAATGCTTATAGCCAATCCTTTAATAAAACTGACTAGAAGTTTATTAACTAGGAAAAAGAAATAAGAGACTTATTTACAAGACTTATTTAAAACAAATAGACATACACACACAAATGAGTTTCAGTTTTAGGTTCCAGATGCTGATAGAGAGCTGGCATATTTCAGCAGCTCTATGTCCATTAGGGCTAATCCAGGTTGGTCCTGGGGATCTCTTGCTTATGTTTAGGAAACTTTGACCCTTAGAGTCCAAACAGCCTGAAAAGACCCTAATTCCTTCTGGTCAGGGATTTTTATCCCCATCTCCCTGGAGGCCAAAATGATAGGATGAGTGCTTCTGCACATAAGCAGTTTATGGGTGGGTGGGTGGTGGGAGCAATCAACAAAGTCTTTGTTTCACAATGGCCCATTCCAATTCAATAGTTCCCTATGACCAACAGGAGGAAATAACACTTTCTGAAGGAATCCAGCATTTTGTATTAGGTGAAGCTTTTTTCTTCTCTGGTGAGTTACAGCGTTTCAGAACATTTTGCAGTTATAGAGTAACTTAACTATTACCTTATAGCATGGGATACAGATATTATAAGTAGGATTTATACATGCAGCATCCTAAAAGCATTCCATAAAGTCTAAACACATTCTTATAACACAAATATCTATTTTAACTATACTAACCCACAGGTGAGCCAGACTGGTTTCCAGCTATGCATTTGTCAGTGTTCAGTGAGGCCTGGGGCCTTGCCATGAGCTGGCACCTGATCTGCCAGAGTATTAGGGACTCTAAAATTGACCTCTTATTGGATAGATATTTCTCAGCAATTTAAAATATGTTTGAAGTGCATTGTTGTTAGATCCAGAAGTACATTCGTTGCATTTTTCCTAGTAGACCTGACTTTGAAGTTTGGTCTGACCATACCTGTAGAATGGTTTAAGGACACAGGTCACCTGGCATAATTGTTGCTACAATATTGACAACCCCTGACACACACAGCTAATGTACGTAGGCCCTTAGGGGTTATGTATGCAGGCCCTTAGGGGTTTATGATCCCATTGTTTATAATAATTGCAATAATTTGTATTCTGGTAATGCCTAAAAGCCCCATTCTGCTAGGCTATACTAACATATGCTAAAACAACCCACACCTCAAAAACTTACAATCTATGGGTTTAACAAGACAGATGAAATGGGACAGGAAAGGATATAACATGTAAGCAGAATGATCAGGATTTTATGAGGACAAATATCATTAATTCTTCATTTGATTTGTTTTGTTTAACATAACAAGGTTAGCGTCTGAATGGCTCCAATTAAGCTTTAAATTAACCGTTCACAAAGATGAATGAAGGGAGAGTTTTTGATGATCAATTTGGATGCAGGGGTGCTGGAACTAGGGATGCTGGGGCTGCAGCAGCACCCCTTGGCTTGAAGTAGTAATAACCAAATACATGGTTTCCATCATATACATGGTTTACAGTTTTGTTCAATGGCTTTCAGCACCCCCACTATACAAATTGTTTCAACGCCCCATATGGAAATGCTTACTTTTACCTAGATCTACCTGTCATATGTACTGATTAATTCATATTTATATTTTTGTACTATATGTGATTAAGTATATTTGAATTGTAAGGGAAATCTACAAGATTAATCCTGGAATGGGAAGTGATGGTTTTATTCTGGTCCAAGGGATCAAAATACTTGTAATTTGGCTAAGGATATAGCTACCCTATGTTAGGATATAGATATTTAAGCCTGTCTGTAAAGGCCTATACTTTAAGAATTTAGATATATGTTTATTATTTAGCTAGTTATAGAGATATAAAAGAAAGAATCTGTGTAAGGGCCTTTTCTTAGGCCAGTGCCTTTGGCTAAGAGGCAGCCATAAACTGGGAAGCGTGCGGTCACATCCTCACATTTCAAACTAGCCATATTGAAATAAGGCAATCTGGGGCTGTTAGGAAGGTGATCCGATTTATTACCTCCAGAGAAAGGGAAGTGCCTAGAAGATGTAAAAGGAAATTTAGTTTGATAGTTTACTGTCTGGACCCCTACCACCAGATCACAGGAAAAAACGGTTCATGTTGGTGGTAGTGGATGCTTTCAGCAGGTGGGTGGAAGCTTTCCCCACAAAGTATCAAACTTCTTGGGTAACTGCTGAAATACTGGTAAATAAAGTATTCACTCACTGGGGGGTTCCAAAGGTAATTGACTCAAACCATGAAGCTGCTTTCTGGTCAGATCTGTTAGGGGAGCTATCAGCCCTCACTAAAATCACACAATTGTTCCATATTGCTCATCACCCACAGGCTGCGAGACAGGTGGAATGCATAAACCGCACCATTAAAAGTAAGCTAAGAAAGGGAGTGGAAATGGGAGGAAAAAAAACTAGTCACAGTTACTGCCTTTTGTCTTAATGAGAATAAGTGCCCAAGAATCAAAGGGCACAGGGTTTTCTCCATACAAGGCTCTCATGAAAAGAGCCATGGAACGGTGGGTAAATCTACTTACCCCAGTACCTGGGGAAGTCACTACATACAGCTTAACACAAAAATGGATTTTAACTCTAATCGACCATGTGAAACTGGTACAGCAGGCGGTGGCCTGGCAAGACCAGCAAAAAGCAGCAAAAGTCAAGGCATGGTATAACCTGCCTAGGGAGCGCAATCAACCCTGTGGGGAGTTCTTGTAATGCACAAAATTCCAGGTCAACACCATCCATTCCCAGCTCCTAAATAAAAGGGCTCCTATCTTGTCCTTAACCAATTAGGGCCCTTTGTATTATTGGGTACAAAGAATGGAGGATGGAAGTGGGTTCACTGCACGCAAATAAAAAGATACAAACAGGGAATTGGAAAAGGGAAAGTGTAAATTTTGTTATGTGTGTATTACAGGTTAATTCAAAAACAAAAAAAGAATAAAGATTCCCTGGCCCTGGATAAAACAATTACTAGTGCTAATCACAATTGTCACATTTACAAATTCTATTCAGATCCCACAATGTGAAGTGTCAAAAAAAAGGAAACACATAAACGGCTACACATGCAACCTGTGGTAATAAAGCTAATAAAGACTATAAAAATCTCCCCATAAAAAAATGTGCCACTAATACTCCAACAAAAATTTGGCAGTGTCAATACCTGGTTGATGAACTAGATGGGAAAATCCCAACCCGGTGAAAAATATCAAATTTATCAGGAAATATTGCATGGTACTCCCTAGGTGCTGCCATAATTAATAATAGTAAAAAAACAGTTACTTAGCTATGTGGTTTGTTACAAAGGGTCCAAAAATATAACCCTCTGGTCTCTTGGAGCAAATAAACCCTCTGAAAAAAATAGGGCCCCACATTTAGGCTGTAATGTTAAATTATGTAACTACAATGGTACTTCCATAAAAAATAATCCCGAAAGGTGTAATTGTTATGTACATATTACATTGGGCATAAAATACCCTTTGGAACGCTGGGTGTATAATAAGTTAACCATTTTACAAAATGTAATCCTACAGGTAATATAAATGCCAAGTTAAAAAAATCCAAATTTAAAGTGGCCACAGCCTAAAGCCAAAAAATATTCCCCAACAAGCAAGTGTATAAAAGCCATTGTGGAAGCAGGTGCAGCCAGGACTTTTTAACGTGTCCTTTCACTCTATTACATGGGTGGTACGCTCCAAAGAATGGTGGGTGGACCAAATTCATCCTAATTGTAGTATGTACATAAAAGGATTAAGACAACAATTCAATTGGTGGGTGAGGGGACACACCTGGAATCGTTGTCGAAAAAGGGGATTGTGGGCAGCGGGGAACACTATGCTGGGTACATGGAATCTGGGGGATAAGTGGGTAATCAAACAATTAGTAAGCCAAAATGTAAAATTTCAACAAAAAATTAATAAATTAATGGCACAGCAACTATCGGTAGTTGCCACAGGGTGGAGAACAGCAGTAGAGGTAAACTTGCAGTTAAGTCATTGGGCAGGGAACCTGGTGACATGGGTGGGGGATGGCTTCAGAAGACTAACATGGGGAGAAGTGTGTGTAGGTATTCAAAATACTCAGTTAATAAAGTTAATAAATATTATAAAAAATGCTTTGTCAAAACAATGGTCTTCAGTATTAAATCAGAAGGCTAGCCCATATTTATCCACAATTGCAAAAACATACCCATCTACCTGAAAAATAACATCCCCCACCTGTGGGGAGAGTTCTTGTGTAATTGTTACTATAATACCATGGGAAGGAAATGCATATAAGGTGGTCCCCTTAAACCCTATGGGAGTAACTTGGAAAGGGGGAGTGGGTTGGGAGCCACTAGGAAATAGTGGGGGGTGTGAAATGGGGTAAATTAAACTGTCATCACATTAAGCAGTTGTATATCCCTATATCTATCTATCTATAAAAAAAAATGTGCCCCTCTCCTATGACTATGGAGGAGCAGGATCAATGGCCTATTGCAAAGGAGGGGCATTTAGGGGTAATGTATATGGGGTATGGGGTATTCTGTTGGAAATGTATGCAATCCTGCAATATAACACTAAAAGGCAAAATCCTTCCAGTATATAACCAAATTATAAACTTCTATACACTGCCACCTGGACTATGGTGCACCAATAAATCAGTAAACTAATCGTTTTAAACAATCAAACCAGCACCTACTATCCCATACTGTACCAAGTAGTTAAATTGGTTTAAACAATACCAAATTTCACTGTGAATATTCAATGAACACACAATATAAACAAAAGTACACAAAGATTACAAAAGCAACTTGCTGCAAGCGCCAACAGTTAAACACACTTACAATACACACTACAAAATGGCGCTAACAAAATTTTAACCCTATCAAAGGTGGAGAAGCAGTGTTTTTGGTGATGGCCAGAATGTTGGACCATACTGCAGTGGTCAAAACTCTCAGTGTTGCTGTGAATTATCATAGCAGGTGGTGTATTGTTAACTGTATTTGTGTTATGTTGCATATAAAAACAATCAAGGGGGGCACAACCCCCTAGCCAACAGCCACTAATTATAACCTATAAGTAATGTAGTAAGCCCTCCCCTTCAGTGTACTAAACAACCCGGACCCAACCTTCTCGGGCCCACTATAATAAAAAGTCTAAAACACTAATTACAATAGGTGTGGTATGCCCATAGAAAAGAAGGTGCAGGGCACAGTGCTACACAAGGGGCAGTAAAACAAATGAAGCATCAACACCTTCCACCTTGATGCCTGGCCCTATCAGGAAGTGTGTCGCCATACGTCCTATGCTTTTCCAGAGATACCTGGGCAGAAGAATCCAAAAAAAAGAGAAAAAAAAGGGTGGAGTGTTAGGATATAGATATTCAAGCCTGTCTGTAAAGGCCTATACTTTAAGAATTTAGGTATATGTTTATCATTTAGCTAGTTATAGAGGTATAAAAGAAAGAATCTGTGTAAGGGCCTTCTCTCACTGTGACAATCTGAGGCCCTGTTCTTAGGCCAATGCCTTTGGCTAAGAGGCAGCCATAAGTTGGGAAACGTGCGGTCACATCCTCACATTCCAAACTAGCCATATTGAAATAAGGCAATCTGGGGCTGTTAGGAAGGTGATCTGATCTAT
>NW_020676348.1:0-2133 GCF_002925995.2 Terrapene triunguis
CTAATAAATTTGTTAGTCTCTAAGGTGCCACAAGTACTCCTGTTCGTTTTTTACAGATACAGACTAACACGGCTGCTACTCTGAAAGAAATAGGAAAACATCTTTCAAACATTTGAAGCTAGAACTTCCTAGGAATAAATAAAATGTGAACAGTTTGACACAGACAGGTACACCAACTGTTTGTTTGTTTTTTTATAAAGGTTGCACTTTTAATTTTGGGTAACAAAGATATTAAGAGTTTTCTTTGCTTTATGGTAGGATAAGACCAAAAGGTAAATGTTTTATGTATAAACTGATCTTTCACCTTCCTGTGGGTTAGTGGAAATCATTTCTGTAAGGATTACCTTAAAAACATTCCTTTCTCAAATAAAATATGAACTTGAGTGTGCTGGTAATAACTATTCCTCGGTTATGTAAACTCAGAGACCAAAATCTGAGCTATTCATTGTTCAAGGAAATAACCAAGATCTGGGGTTCCAGTTTTAGTTGTTCTCCCCCCCCCACCCCTGCATCCAGTGGGAAAAAATAAAGAAAGCTCAAACCTTCTGCTCCAGGGTTCTAGTCTACAGAGCACCTCTAATGGCACTATTCATGTATTTAATGGTAAGCATATTCTTCAGTATATCACTGAATCGAGCCTTAAGGAGTTAGAGATCCTAGCTGTAAGTGCAGCCCTGGCCAAAGGGCTTTCTTATACTTATTCCTCTTCTGATTCAGATAATAAGGGTTTAATTTAGAAAGGGCAGCACCCTCTCATCCTCATAGCTATACTTAGGCTATGAAGACTATGATTCTTTGATTGTATCTGGACACAGCCCGCCTCCCAAATCCTCTTCCCCGGTACAAGGACTGTCCTGAGTCAAGGTCCAATCTTATCTTAAAAATGGAACAGCTTTGCTTTACTTCTTAGCTATTGAAAGGGATAGCTAGCAATTAGAATCTATCCCTTGGAATTGTTGAGGACCTGTTTTCCTCTAGAGGAAAACACTCAGCCAACATAGTGGCTGTTAAGTTCACCCAGTGGTGCCATAATAGCAGAAAAGGATAAAGCAAACATTCTCCATTGTCTTCAAGAGGGATTGGTAAGCACGTCGGCAATAGTCACAACCTGAGATTTACTTATTGTAACTTGTATATAATTGAAGGCAGCTTCTGTACTTCATCAGCAAGGGATACAATATATAGCTTTGCTTAATGAAACTTCACCTGGGTTTTGCAGACGCTGACAAAACCATATCCCTGTTTTATCAATCAAAGTTTAATGATTAATGTCAGATAAAATATGCCCCGAGGATGTTGGAATTAGTTGTGGACCTTGTTGGAAAATTTCAATCAATGTGAAATTTTCAATTAAAAACAAATCAAACTGTAATTTTTGTTTCCATTTTTCAATCAGCTCTAGTAAGGAGCATTATCTGTAGAACTACAACATTATACCTTTTATCAAGGATCATTTTGAAGTAAGTGGACCTACCTTCATAAGGATACAGTTATTAGGACAAAGTTATCAGGATGAGCCCTTATCTTGGCAGCATATTCATATACCCATGGATCACAAGAAATAGTGCTGCATCCCTTTTTCCAAAAATCTCAAACACCCTCAGGTCCAATGAGGAGTCCTTGTGGCACCTTAGAGACTAACACATTTATTTGGGCATAAGCTTTCGTGGGCTAAAACCCACTTTACCAGATGCATGGAGTGAAAAATACAGTAGGCAAGTATATAATAGGCCACTTCCACCTTAATTGAATTGGCTCGTTAGCACTGACACCCACTTGGTAAGGCAACTCCCATCTTTTCATGTGCCATAATGTGAAAAATACAGTAGGCAGGTGTGTATATATATTACAGCACATGAAAAGATGGGAGTTGCCTTACCAAGGTGGGGGTCAGTGCTAACGAGCCAATTCAATTAAGATGGAAGTGACCTATTATATACCTGCCTACTGTATTTTTCACTCCATACATCTGATTAAGAGGGTTTTAGCCCACGAAAGCTTATGCCCAAATAAATTTGTTAGTCTCTAAAGTGCCACAAGGACTCCTTGTTGTTTTTGCTCACACAAACTAACATGGCTACCACTCTGAAACCTGTCACCTCAGGTCCAGACACATTAGAAGTGAGAGTATGA
>NW_020676349.1:0-6026 GCF_002925995.2 Terrapene triunguis
TTCCCGGCCAATGGGAGCTGCTGGGGGCGCTGCCTAAAGCAACAGCCACACACAGCCCCTCCGCCCCCCCTTCCCCACGTTCCGGCCTCTTCCCGGAGCTGCGCAGGGCAGGGCAGGCAGGCAGGGAGCATGCCCTGCTCCTGGTGCACGTCCGGCCACCGCTCTGGTAAACACTGGGGGAGGGCAGGGGGGCTGCGAGGGGCTCGCGGGCCGCAGAAAATGGCTGCATGTTTGAGACCCCCTGGTCTACACGAACCCCTGAGCGTTTGACACACAAAGCCTGTTAGTTAGGCTCTCTGCAGGAGGAGGTGAATTGAATCCTATTGGCGTAAAGCACTTGGGGTTGTAGAGAAATATATATTCCTATATATTCTTTGATTCCTATTAAGAGACTTGATCTTTTGGAGCATAACATCTAAAGTTCTGTGTCAAGTTTCACTCTTAAAAGAGCTGTTTCAACTGTGTATTATCTTTGCTGTCTTAAAATGTTGGGAGTCTATTGTCCACACAAATTTGGATTTTGCTCATTTTGGCAAAATATTGTATCTAAATTGTGATAGTCCACAGTTCACTGGGGAAACAGATCTTTAAGTTACTTTACCTCTGTTTTAGTGATGGGCATGAGCTGTGGCATTTGGATCTGGATCCAAATATCTAACGTGGGTGGGGGAGGTGAGGGAAGACGGTTGTACAGGTCAGGGGGGTTGATGTGACCCATTAAAGAGACATAGGGCTGCTATTATGTTTCGATGCATATCCTGAACCCTCTCCTCAGAGTCTGTGGGGATTCGGATGTGGAGTTTGTTTCAGGTCCTGGTCTTTAAGCATCTGAGCTAGGGATGATTAGTGTGGTGTATGTAGCTTGTGATCGTGCTGCCTGCATTTTCTGTTTACTGCACCTTTACATTTCTTTAAACTCTTCCTGTATGCAGAGACAGCAGCCATTATATTCTCAGAGTTGCTGCAACCCTTACCAAGGAGACACATGCTGTGAACTGTCTCCTGGAGACCTTATATTTGTTCTTTCTTCTTATTGTGTCCCTTAATCTAAAATAAAATACATTTAATACAGAAAGTACCTGGCCAGTTCTTTGTGTATGGCAACATAACAGGTATCCTGGTGATAAGGAAGGGTAGTCAGCTGCATGTCTAATCTTATACTACTCTATGTCTAGTCTTCTTTGTTCTTCTCCATTCAGAGGGCTTCTGGGTTTCCTTATTTAAACTGCTGCGTCTCACTGAGAATTGCATTCATAATATCCAATGGTTCACTGTGAACCCCTCAGATTTTGCTGCTTCATGATCAACTTCAAGCTGTTGGGGTCATCATTTTTGTCCCCTAAGAGAATGGTGAAATAAAATGCCTGTTCTAAGAGGAACAAGCTCTCTGCCATGCTTTGCAGACAAACCCACCCCACCTCCTAGTTTATACAGACTAGTAACTTTTTTTTTTAGCATGAATATTTCCTTATGCAAGAAACATAAGAGCCAATCAAATAAGGGGGTTTGACTCTGAGTTGTGTCCTAGAGGCTCTGTATTAGAACATGTCTGTAAGTGGTTTAATCAGCTGTTTCAGAGCTGTTGTTTTATATTTAACATTGTTATGCTTTGGGACAAAGATATAGTGGCGCCTCCTGTCTGACTACTTTTATGCTATTGAAAACAGAACTACTTTTTTCCTTCCCTAAAAATCAGCTCCAGTAGAGGTCTTTTTAAAGAACTCGATAATTTGCTGTCTACTTCTGGTTAATGCTTGATTTACGCTGTTGTTACTGCACCTCATAAAAAGGGCTTTTCCCATCACAACATTTCTAGATACATAAACAATCAAGACTATCCGTTTGAAAGTTCCTTGCACTGTATCCCAATATTCTTTAGCTTTTGCTTTGATCTTGCGCCTGGAAAAAATCTTTTCCTTGAAACGGTGAAAGTTATTACAATTCTAATAATGCATCAAAGCAGATACAGTTCAGCCAAACCTCAGCATTAGCTCATTTCGGGAACACAAATAAGTATCTTTTTTTTTCCTCCCCCTGCCCTTTCAATTTTAATTTCTTGTTTTCTTTTCTGTGACTCTGGTGAGTGTGGCTTTTAGTGCTTGTGGAAGCGAGAGATAGAGAGATCTGGCCAGAGCCAGGCACAGTGCAGTCAGATATGTCTGCCAGTGCCCATCAGACCTGCCCTGCAGCACATCTAGACATCTTCTGAGCAGAGACTGCTGCTCATGCCAAATTGTGTGGCAGTTTGTGTGATGTGTACAAATGCCCAGTTGATAATGATGCTTCTCAGGGTTACTTATTACCACAGTGGCTATTTGCTTGGTGCTACCAAAGTCAAAATCTCTAGAGGTGAAATTTGGAACATTCATCCATAACTCCACTGAGCCTCCTTTCAAAAGAACACTATTAACGTGCCTGACATATGAACAAGTATCGCTTTGCTCCATGTTACTTACTAATGCATTACTTACCCTCATAGATGTTAAAGCCAGAATGGATCATCATGGTCATCTAGACTGGCCCCCTGCATGACACAGCCCTTAGAATTTCATGCAGTAATTCCCACATCAAGCTCAATAACTTGTGCTTGAGCTGGATCATATCTTTTAGAAAGATCTTCATTCTTGACTGAAAGATGGAGAGTCCACCGCATCCCTGGGCAAGCTGTTCCAAAGGTTAACTACCCTCATGGCATGTCTACACTGCAATCAGAGGTGAGACTGCAGCATGTGTAGATGTACCTGCACAGCCTGTGGTGCAGCTCGTGACCCTGTGGCTTCCCTGCTAATGTTATTCAAGATATCTAGTTCAAAGCTAGTGTGGGTATGTCTACATATGCTGTAGTCATACCTCTGACTTCAGTAAAGACATACCCTCGCTGTTAAACATTTGAACCCTAATTCCAGTTTGAATTTGATAAGCTTCAGACACTGGATCTTGTTATGAATGTGTTTATGCAGTTTGCACAGCGTAGACCCTTGTAACATGGCTGTCATGCAAGCTACATATAATACTTCTCCTCCCTTTCACAAATATTAGGTGCAAGAGAGGAGAGATATATCTCCAAGCTAAAAGCAGCAATGTCCAGTGGTTACATGACAGGGCTAAGAGTTAGGAAACTGTAATTCTAGTTCCAGTTTAAACTCTGATTTACTGTATTATTTTAGGCAAATCTGACTGTGATTGAGTTTCCCCACTATAAATAGGCTAATAATACTTACCGCACCTACCCCGCAGGGATGCTGTGAGCAGTTAACCAACGGATTTTTGTGATGCGCTTTAAGATGGTTGGATGGAAGATGCTCTTTTTGTGCCAAGTATTATAATTATTTTATTATGGGAAAGGGAAGGAGGGAAATGACACTTCAAGAAGGAGAGGTGGAAATGCTAAAGAACACAACTTAACTTCTGTCAGTGAATGTACTTGAGGGACGGTCCTTGCTGTGCTTATACTACTACAGGTGTTGTGCCTGTGGCACCAAGATGATTCTTTTGATAGACCTCAACTTTCTTCCTGTCCATTTTACTTTGCAGATGGAGGCCCCAATTCAGCCAGATACTTTAGTATGTGAATTGTTCCATTGACTTCAGTTACCCCGAACCAGGCATGCATTTTCTATGGGCTAGATTCACAAAAGGATGTAGGCATGTAGCTGCCGCTTAGACACTAAATCCCAGAAGCAGGCCCAGCTAGGATTCATTAAACCCCTGCTCAGCTGCTCCCATACACTGTAGGTACCTGAACTTGCTTAGTGCCTACATGTTTGCAATAAAAGTTCCCTAGACACTTGTGTTCTTGCCTCTGAGCACATGCACTTCAGCCCCTTGCCAGGCACTCAGACTCCTAGCTCCAGAACAATGCACCTAACTCGATTGGTAAGTATGCTCAGATCTTGCCTACTGGATCGTGCTCCTGTAGGTGAGCTTCCACAGAAGAGCCCTGGTACGGGGAGGAGGCCCTCATAACTTTTAGCCTGGTGGTTAAGGTATTTACCTGGGATGTGCAAGACCTCTGGTTCTAGTTCCCACTCTACCTGTGGGGGAGAAGGGATTTGAACTGGAATTGTCTGCCACCTCTCAGGTGAGTGCCCTAGCTACTGGGCCATGGGATATTCTGGTGGGGGCTCCTTCAGTCTCTGCTGTTGAAGCTGTTCCACATCCCAGGTGAGTATCCTAACCACTGGGCTAACAGTTATGAGGGAAGTCCTCCCCCTCCTCAATGCCTAATGCCAAGAGAGGGTTTGCACCTGAGACTCCCAAGCAGAGGGAGGCACCTCCCTGCAGCCCAGATTTAGGCACCTATCTCCAAGAGGGGTGGGGCTCTGGCTGAAAAGCTACTGTTATAAATCTTTGGAAAGAATGGAGTGGAATGAAAGGCTATTGATTGCTTCAGGATACCTGTTCAATAACTCTTCCACAAGCTGCACAATGGACTCCATTACAGGAGGGCTACATATAGCCAGAAACAGTCTACACTCCCCGGCTACATACAGCCAGGTATTATAAACACAGCGTTCCCGCATATCGGGAAAGCAGACCATTGTGGAGACCACAGTCAGCATATCTGTTATCCCCTAACAGGTGTAGCTAAGAAGTGTGTATAATTACTCATAACCATGAGCCTGGGCCCAGTGCAACTGGGAGATAGCATCTCTTCCTGTCACAGTGGCAGTTGGCAGAAGCACTGATAATAGATACCCCTTGTTTATAAAAAAGAGGGGGCAGCTGGTACCGTATTCTCTGTAAGGGCCTTGGGGCTCTGAAATGTCTGTCCCAGATCCAAAATAGTTCAGATTTATTGATTTTCAGAGCACACTGCAGGGCCCATTTGTTTCACCCAGCCTTTGAAGAGAAGTAGAGGGACTGAGGTTTAAGACAACATAGGGGGATATTAGTGTATTTTAGTTATGTGCTGCTGCTGGGTAGAAGAGATGAGCTGACTGTATTGGAGGTTAGTTTTGTAATATTACAGGCACTGTATAGGAGCCTGTGGACGAGTGCTTTGTTTGCATTCTAAATCCAAAGGCAATAAATAAATGAAATGTTCCATAAATATTTTAGGCAAGATATTAAAGAGGTGGAGAATCATAGAATCATAGAATATCAGGGTTGGAAGGGACCTCAGGAGGTCATCTAGTCCAACCTCCTGCTCAAAGCAGGACCAATTCCCAACTAAATCATCCCAGCCAGGGCTTTGTCAAGCCTGACCTTAAAAACCTCTAAGGAAGTGGATTCCACCACCTCCCTAGGTAACCCATTCCAGTGCATCACCACCCTCCTAGTGAAAAAGTTTTTCCTAATATCCAACCTAAACCTCCCCCACTGCAACTTGAGACCATTACTCCTTGTTCTGTCATCTGCTACCACTGAGAACAGTCTAGATCCATCCTCTTTGGAACCCCCTTTCAGGTAGTTGAAAGCAGCTATCAAATCCCCCCTCATTCTTCTCTTCTGCAGACTAAAAAAGCAAAAAGCAAGTGTAGGAACAAAAGGATAAGGAGGCAAATTCCAGATTATTAAATGTAAAGCTGGAAATTGAGCATAACTGCTCATCAGAAAGGCAGGGAAACTTAACACAGAGGGTGTCAGTGAGAAAAAGAACAATTTTAATGTCAAGTAGAAGAACACAGTCCACACAACTGCAGAAGAGGCACATGGAAAAACAAAATTAAGAAATTCAAGGCAGCAGCGTATTGCATGATACAAGCTCTTGATATGGTACAGTAGCAGCCAAACACATCTAGACAGGCATAGCCAGCATTATCATCTCTAGGGTAATGAATGAGCAGCAGGAATCAAATAAATCATAAAGAACTAGGTCAAATGCTAAAGAAAACTGATGACAGGAGGAAAAGTGACTATAACACAACAGCTGACATCTTAAAGGACAGAGCAACTCAATGATGAAAGAACTAACCTAACTGTTTGCAACATATTTGCTACTAAAAAGCAACAGAGGGTCCTGTGGCACCTTTAAGACTAACAGAAGTATTGGAGCATAAGCTTTCGTGGGTAAATGCCCACTT
>NW_020676350.1:0-2048 GCF_002925995.2 Terrapene triunguis
CATCCTGGATCCCTTTTGTGTTCTGGATGCTCCCAGCACCACTCACGTCAGCCCCAGCCTAATCCCCTGCTTTTTTCTCTGTTCCTGGCTGCTCCAATGGTTTTCTAGGACTGGGACCCATTGTGGGACTCGCCGTCACGGCCAGCCTGGCTCTGGTGCTGCTGGGCTGTTTTCTCATGAAGACAGGTAGGTGCCGGTGGGGTGGAGCATGAGCTGGGACAGGCGGCTGTTCCAGAGCATCGCTCTGACACCTTAAATCCCACTCCAATGGCAGTGAAGGGCACGTCTGCAGCCTGTAACCCGGCTGAGGCACGGGGAGCGGAACTGACTGGTCTGAGATCGCCAGCACTGAGGTCTCTGGGCAGCTGTCCCCTGCACTAACCACTGCCCTGTGCTGCCTCCACAGATCTGTGGCTGCAGGGCTCTGTGGGTAGCTGGACACCACAGACCAGCAGGGAGGTGCAGCACATTGGGGGCAGAGGTGCACATCGCCAGGCTGGCTCTGGCCTGGCAGTCGCCCCAGGCTGTGACGTGCACTGAGCTCCCCTAACACTATTTTCTTTCTCTTGGCAGTTGTGTCGCGCTGCAGGACTCACAGGTAGGAGGGAAGCACGCCCTGACCCCCAGCTCCCTTCAGGGGCTGCTCCCCAGGTGATGCCTAGGTCTGGGAGGGGGGCTCATTGGTGCCCTGCCTGGGACTCCGCCCTGGGGAGCTGACCTGGGCCATAGCCCCTGGCTACCCACAATGCAAATGCTCCTGGGTTCTGCGGGGGCCTGACCTTGTCTGGAAGCCTCATTCCCCCCTACCCTCTCCCTAGTGTTGGCGATGGTGCTGCTGCCCTCCTTCCCCCATCACTAATGGCAGCAGGGCCCCGGCCCCAGCGCCAGGTGCTGCACGAGGGTACTGACACAGCTCTCATTCCACACAGGGATCCCGGCCCAGAGCGGAGCAGCCCGGACTTTGAAGATCAGATCCAGTGTAAGAGCCTGTTGTTCCGGCACAGCCGCAGGGGGGAGTTCGGTTCCCGCCTTTTGTCCGTCTGTTGGCTGGCGTCAGAGTCCGGGGTGTTGGGGCCAGAAGGGACCCTGGGTAGCCAGGCCAGAGAATCCTGCTCTGATGGGGACTGTTCTCCCTGTCGCCTCAGCCTCTGCCCAGCCCAATGATGAGGTGACGGGAGCCCCCGGCCATGGGCAGGGACGGGACTGGCTGGAGTCCTGGCAGCATCTGCCACAAACTGCAGGGTGGCTGCAGAGGCCTGGGCAGACACCTCCCTTCATGTAGGGTGACCAGATGTCCCGATTTTATAGGGACAGTCCCGATTTTTGGGTCTTTTTCTTATATAGGCTCCATTTACCCCCACCCCCTTTCCCGATTTTTCACACTTGCTGTCTGGTCACCCTACCTGCATGGGGAGAAAGGAGACACATGACAGGAACAAACAGCATTGCCCCATTATCAGTAGTCAGCCAGTGTCCATGGGACCTGTCCCAGTTCTCATCTCCCTGATATGGGGAGCAGGCTGGGTACCCAGCATCTGGCCCAGTTCTCCTCTCCTCTCCTCTCCCCCAACATTAGGGTTGCCAACTTTGTACTCGCACAAAACGGAACACCCTTGCTCCACTCCTGCCCCGTCCCTCCTCCAAGACCCCACCCCTTCTCTGAGGCTCCGCCCCCGCTCACTCCTTCACCCCTCCATCAGTCACTTGCTCTCCCCACCCTCACTCACTAGCTCATTTTCACCGGGCTGGCTCAGGGGGCTGCGGTGTGGGAGGGGGTGAGGGCTCCAGCTGAGGGATGCAGGCGCTGGGTTTGGGCCAAAAATGAGGAGTTCAGGGTGCAGGAGGGGGCTCCAGGCTGAGGCAGTGGATTGGGATTCGAGAGGGGGTGAGGACTTAGTCTGGGCATTTGGGCTCTGGGGTGGGGCCGGGGATGAGGGTTTGAGGTTGCAGGAGGGGGCTCTGGGCAGGAGGGTGGAGCCGAGGGGTTTGGAGTAGGGGAGGAGGCTAAGGCAGGGGGTTGGGGTGTGGGAGGGGCTACAGGCTCTGGG
>NW_020676351.1:0-2989 GCF_002925995.2 Terrapene triunguis
TCTGCCCTGCACCTCCACACCCTTCCCAGCCTTCTGCCCTGACCTCCACACCCTTCCCAGCCTTCTGCCCTGACCTCCCCCCACCACCCTGCCTTCTGCCCTGCACCCCCACACACCCCCAGCCCTCTGCCCTGACCTCGAGTCCCCCCAACACCCAGCCTTCTGCCCTGCACTTCCACACCCCACCCCAGACTTATAGAGAGAGACCTTCTAAAAAACGTTAACATGTATTACCGCCATGCGAAACCTTACATTAAAGTGAATAAATGAAGACTCGGCACACCACTTCTGAAAGGTTGCCTACCCCTGTCCTAAACTAAACTCTTGATGATCATCAAATTGTTGTGCAGTTCTCTATGGTTTATTGTTCATATTGACTTTTTCTTTCATTCACAGCACTGAACAATTGTTTTAGGTCTGTTGTAATAATTGGGCAGAAGACTGGCTCTTCCCTGAAGTATCAGATAGTGGTCACTTCTCGAGACAGGATACCAAACTGGATGGTTTAATCTTCTATCATAGTTGATGAATCCCTAGCTTTTTTTCTCAATCTGCTGCAACAAAATATAGTATTAGGAAATTCTCATTTTATTCCCTAAGGAGGCAGTGTGGTCCAGTTGTAATGGCACAGGACTGGGAGTCAGAAATGATTTCTCACTGCTGCTGCTGACTGTGGTGACCCTGAGCAAATAATTTAACTGTTGTCCCTCATTTCCTTTTCCTGTAAAATAGGAATAAAATACATTTCCCTGATCTGTAAAGCACTTTGAGATGTCTGAATGAAAAGTGTGATGGGTTCCCCCAGGGTGCCACCTGGAACTGGGGTACCACTTAGCTCTTGGCCAATCAGCCTGGGCTCCCTCTCACACTGTACTGCTGTGACAAAGTGCAGGCTGGAGGGCTTTGCAACTTCTCCAACCTTCATACAAGTAGAGCCACAACCAGCTGCAGTTACATGCAGGCTCTCTGACCAGCCCCTGCATAGGAAGCCTATAGCCCAGGCAACTCCCCATGCATGCACCCCCTCTGGAGTATAAATCCAAAATTGTACCATCTTGTGCTGCAAAGAGGACAGTACAGCGTAAGCTCATAAAGTTCGCCCCCTCCCTCAATGTGGAGAGGTATATGCACCAGCCTTTGACCCTAAGTTATGATTCCCACACACTTCATTCCAACTCAATGGTTTAGATAAAGCAAAAATGAGTTTAACTACAAAAGATGGATTTTAAGGGATCACAAACAGATCAAAGCATTACCTAGCAAATAAACAAAAAATGCAAACTAAACTTAATATACACCTCTACCCCAATATAATGTGACCCGATATAACACGAATTCAGATATAATGCGGTAAAGCAGCGCTCCGGGGGAGTGGGGCTGCGCACTCCGGTGGATCAAAGCAAGTTCGATATAACGCGGTTTCACCTATAACGCAGTAAGATTTTCCTTTTTTGGCCCCCGAGGATAGCATTATATCGGGGTAGAGGTGTATTAAATTGATTGGATATGCTTTAGTAGATTCTCACCCCAAGAGATGATACAAGCAGGCTGCAGATTCTTAAGGGGCAAGCTGCACTTGCTTTGCAGCTTGGAATTCCCAGGTGTTTCATTCACTGGCTAAAAATCCCTTTAGCCTGGGTCCAGCACTTCCACCAGTTCAATCTTTGTTCCTTAGGTGTTTCCAGGAGTTGTCTTATGTGGGAAGTGAAGAACCCCAGATGATGTCACTCCCTGCCTTATATAGCTTTTGCATATGACGGGAACCCTTTGTTCCAAAGCTTGGTTTCCCAGACCAGTCTGGAAAAATACTGACATCCCAAGATGGAGTCCAGAGACATGTGGTCTGATCACATGTCCTTGTAGAGTCATAGCAGCCATTACTTAGAGGCTGTCTGTAGTATTCTCAGCAAGGCTCACCGGGTGTGAGATAAGCTTCTCCTAAGGCCTATAGTTCTTTCTAATGGCTCATTGCCCTGAATAGGCCCTTCCCAATCAGCTATCTAGACTGAAAGCATATTGTCTAGTCAGCATTACCCAGGAGTAACTACATTTGAAATAGATGCATAGTCAATATTCATAACTTCAGATACAAAAATGATACATGAATACAAATAGGATAATTATATTCAGCAAATCATAACCTTTTCAATGACATCTCATATGACCCATCTTGCATAAAAGACATCATATTTATGTCATAATCTTATCATAATCATAGAATATCAGGGTTGGAAGGGACCTCAGGAGGTCATCTAGTACAACCCCCTGCTCAAAGCAGGACCAATTCCCAACTAAATCATCCCAGCCAGGGCTTTGTCAAGCCGGGCCTTAAAAATCTCCAAGGAAGGAGATTCCACCACCTCCCTGGGTAACGCATTCCAGTGCTTCACCACCCTACTAGTGAAATAGTGTTTCCTAATATCCAACCTAGATATTAGGAACTTGAGACCATTGCTCCTTGTTCTGTCATCTGCCACCACTGAGAACAGCCGAGCTCCATCCTCTTTGGAACCTCCCTTCAGGTAGTTGAAAGCAGCTATCAAATCCCCCCTCATTCTTCTCTTCTGGAGACTAAACAATCCCAGTTCCCTCAGCCTCTCCTCATAAGTCATGTGCTCCAGCCCCCTAATCATTTTTGTTGCCCTCCGCTGGACTCTTTCCAATTTTTCCACATCCTTCTTGTAGTGTGGGGCCCAAAACTGGACACAGTACTCCAGATGAGGCCTCACCAATGTCAAATAAAGGGGAACGATCACGTTCCTCGATCTGCTGGCAATGCCCCTACTTATACAGCCCAAAATGCCGTTAGCCTTCTTGGCAACAAGAGCACACTGTTGACTCATATCCAGCTTCTTGTCCACTGTGACCCCTAGGTCCTTTTCTGCAGAACTGCTACCTAGCCATTCGGTCCCTAGTCTGTAGCAGTGCATGGGATTCTTCCGTCCTAAGTGCAGGTCTCTGCACTTGTCCTTGTTGAACCTCATCAGGT
>NW_020676352.1:0-1221 GCF_002925995.2 Terrapene triunguis
TGTGTGCTCCACAATCTCTGTGAGAGTAAGGGGGAGACCTTTATGGCAGGGTGGGAGGCTGAGGCAAATCGCCTGGCTGCTGATTACGTGCAGCCAGACACCAGGGCGATTAGAAGAGCACACCAGGAAGCAGTGTGCATCAGAGAAGCTTTAAAAACCAATTTCATGACTGGCCAAGCTACAGTGTGAAATTTCTGTTTGTTTCTCCTTCATGAAAACCCGCCCCCTTTATTGACTCATTCTCTGTAAGTAACCCACCCTCCCCCTTCCCCCAGCTTGCTTTCAAACCAAATAAAGTCACTATCGTTTAAAAATCATTTATTCTTTATTCATAGATTATAAAAAGAGGGAGGGAACCTGGGTGGGGTTTGGGAGGAGGGAAGGAAAAGGCCACTAAAAAAAGGTTAAAAAAATGACAGCCTTTTGCTTGGGCTGTCCACTGGGGTGGAATGGGAAGGTGTACGGAGCCCCCCCCCCCCCCCCGTGTTCTTACACGTCTGGGTGAGGAGTCTATGGAACATGGTGAGGGGGGAGGGGGGTTATACAGGGGCTGTAGCGGCACTCTGTAATCCAGCTGCCATTCCTGAAGCTCCACCAGACGCCGGAGCATGTCTGTTTGCTCTCGCAGTAGCCCCAGCGTTGCTTCCCGACTCTTCTGATCTTCCTGCCGCCACCTCTCATCTCAAGCGTCCCTCATGTCCTCACGTTGGTCCCTCCTGTCCTCACGGTCACTGGCTTCTTTCCTATACTTTGAAACCGTGTCCTTCCACTCATTCAGATTAGCTCTGTCACTGCGGGTGGATTGCATGATTTCTGCAAACATCTCGTCTCGCGTCTTCTTCTTCCGACGCCTTATCTGTGCTAGCCTTCGGGATGGAGGAGGGAGGCTTGAAGAATTTGTAGCTGCATGAGGGAGGGAAAAAATGAGAGAGTTTTTTAAAAAGATACATTTTGCAGAACAATGCTTATACTCTTTCACGGTGACCAACACTATTCACATTACATAGCACATGTGATTTTGCCTCTTAATATTGAGTGCCTGTGGCTTTGGAGTTAGAGATCACAGACGCAGGTCCGGGCAACAGAATTCAGCTTGCAGGCAGCCATGGTAAGCCATTGTCTTTCGGCTTCTGCGCTCTCCTTTCCCACATAGCAAGCAAAGCCTGTTGACTGCTGCGGTTTTCCTGTTAACCTTCAGCAGCAGAAAACAAACTAACCCCC
>NW_020676353.1:0-1766 GCF_002925995.2 Terrapene triunguis
CCAGTCCCTATTCAAGCCCAGATTAATGGTGTTAAATTTGCAAATGAATTTGAGTTCTGCTGTTTCTCTTTGAAGTCTGTTTCTGAAGTTTTTTTGTTCAATGATAGTGACTTTTAAATCTGTAATAGAATGACCAGGGAGATTGAAGTGTTCACTTATTGGCTTATGTATGTTACCATTCCTGATGTCCGATTTGTGTCCATTTATTCTTTTGCGGATTCTATCTGCTACCCAAGATCCATAAACCCGGGAACCCTGGACGCCCCATCATCTCAGGCATTGGCACTCTTACAGCAGGATTATCTGGCTATTTGGACTCTCTCTTCAGACCCTATGCTACCAGCACTCCCAGCTATCTTCGAGACACCACCGACTTCCTGAGGAAACTACAATGCATTGCTGTTCTTCCTGAAAACACCATCCTGGACACCATGGATGTAGAAGCGCTTTACACCAATATTCCACATGAGGATGGACTACAAGCTGTCAGGAACAGTATCCCTGATGAGGCCACAGCACGCCTGGTGGCTGAGCTTTGTGACTTTGTCCTCACCCACAACCACTTCAGATTTGGGGACAACTTATACTTTCAAGTCAGTGGCACTGCTATGGGTACCCGCATGGCCCCACAGTATGCCAACATTTTTATGGCTGACTTAGAACAACCCTTCCTCAGCTCTCGTCCTCTAGTGCCCCTCCTCTACTTGCGCTACATTAATGACATCTTCATCATATGGACCCACGGAAAGGAGGCCCTTGAAGAATTCCACCTGGACTTCAACAATTTCCACCCCACCATCAACCTCAGCCTGGACCAGTCCACACAAGAGATCCACTTCCTGGACACTACAGTGCAAATAAGTGATGGTCACATAAACACCACCCTATACTGGAAACCTACTGACCGCTATAAGTACCTACATGCCTCCAGCTTCCATCCAAGACACATCACACGATCCATTGTCTACAGCCAAGCCCTAAGATACAACCGAATTTGCTCCAACCCCTCAGACAGAGACAAACACCTACAAGATCTTTATCAAGCATTCGTAAAACTACAATACCTACCTGGGGAAGTGAGGAAACAGATTGACAGAGCAAGACGGGTACCCAGAAATCACCTACTACAGGACAGGCCCAACAAGGACAATAACAGAACACCACTGGCCATCACATACAGCCCCCAGCTAAAACCTCTCCAGCGCATTATCCACAATCTACAACCTATCCTGGAAAATGATCCTTCACTCTCACAGACCTTGGGAGGCAGGCCAGTCCTCGCTTACAGACAGCCCCCCAACCTGAAGCAAATACTCACCAGCAACTACACACCACACCACAGAAACACCAACCCAGGAACCAATCCCTGTAGCAAACCTCGTTGCCTACTCTGTCCCCATATCTACTCTGGCGACACCATCAGAGGACCCAACCACATCAGCCACACCATCAAGGGCTCATTCACCTGCACATCCACTAATGTTATATATGCCATCATGTGCCAGCAATGCCCCTCTGCCATGTACATTGGCCAAACCGGACAGTCCCTCCGCAAAAGAATAAATGAACACAAATCGGACATCAGGAATGGTAACATACATAAGCCAGTAAGTGAACACTTCAATCTCCCTGGTCATTCTATTACAGATTAAAAAGTCATTATCATTGAACAAAAAAACTTTAGAAACAGACTTCAAAGAGAAACAGCAGAACTCAAACTCATTTGCAAATTTAACACCATTAATCTGGGCTTGAATAGGGACTGG
>NW_020676354.1:0-3076 GCF_002925995.2 Terrapene triunguis
ACCGGGGGGTTGAGGCAGTGGCAAGGAGCTGGGAAGAATTTTACCTTCAATGCAAATCCATTTGCGAATCCACGGGGGCAAAACTCCGGTTCCCCCCATTCACCCCATGAGCCTCCATTGGATACAATGATGCTGTCGGTGTACCTACGCACTGCTGTACCTTTGCATGAATGCAAGCAGCAGGAGAGGAGCAGGCAGAGCCCTGCATGGATGAGGGGCTGCATGGTGAAGTATCAGCTCTGGAGCTATCCAGGGAGAAGCTTGTGAGTGACTAGCAGCCCCAGGCACAGGGAGCTTTATACCCAGGAAAGCTGGGCTGGGTTTCCTTTCTGGCCTGGTGCCAAATCAGTTTGGGAGCAATCACTCAATGGTCCCTGCACCTAGACACTGACCCAACCACCCCTTGCACACAAAGGGCTCATCATTCCCCAGTGAGACAATTCTCAGAAATAAATGCACAATATGTACTAACCGATAAGGCCTGGTTAGAGGCCTTTGCTCTTTGTTTGTTTATATTTTTACAGGTTAACCTATAAATTTATATGTAACCCTTCTGCCCAGCTGAGTTGGCAACAACAAGGGCCAGGTTCAGTATCTAGGGGTTCCGTTTCAATAACTCAATGGAAAACCGGCTTGAGCCCCCACCCAGTGACCTGGGACAATTACATACCACCCCCTGGGCGCCTCTAAGAGGCAATACTTCCCCTCTCGCAAGCACGGAGTCTGAGTGTAGCAGAAAATGTTTAATAACATGAGGTAAATGACACCAGCATTAAATTGGGAAAACACCACAAACAGGATTCATAACACAAACCATGAGCAAGACCCACCCCCAAAGTCCCAAAAGTCCAACAACCCAAAAGTCTCTGTCCCTGGTCAGTGCAGCCCCAGAGTTCAAAAGTTTATCTGCAGAGTCTTACCCTCCCCCCCCCAGCCTGGGTGGAAATCAGGGGTAGTAAGGGGCACCTTACGTGGTCCGAGGCCAACTGCCCCACCTCTCCTTGGGGTTCTGCTGCAGCCTTCACCACTAGCCGCAGAGGTGAAAGTAAGCCGGTACAGCGTACTGGCAAGAGCCAGTACGCCATGCCAGACCACACTGGCTTCCGTGGCGGGGATTTAAAGGGCTCTGGGGATGGCTGGGCTGGGGACGGGATTTAAAGGGCTCAGAGCTCCCCGCAGTGGCAGGAGCTCCGGGCCCTTTAAATCCCAGCCCCAGCCCAGCAAGGCCCTCTGCATCTGGGAGCCCCAGGTTGATTTAAAGGCCCTGGGGCTCCCAGACACAGCCGGTGCCCCAGGGCCTTTAAATCTTGAGGCCCCACCTCTTTTGGATGAGGCCACACACCCCTCAGGACTCCAGCAGTACCGGTAAATCCTGTAAATTACTTTCACCCCTGACTAGCCGCTCCTCCAGCCGTCCTGTGAACCACTCAAGGCACTCCACAAACTGCTCCGCTCGCCATCCCATGGGCCACACCAACCAGCCCGCAAACTGCTCTGCCAGCCACTTAGCAATAAATCTTCAGGCTCCCCCACTAGTTAACACAGCACTCAGTGATCTCAGCTCTTAGCAATTTCAGCTTGTAGTAGGGGAGCCCCAGTGCTGGTGCACCATTGGCCCAAAGTGAATTCAGCATAGCAACCTGTAGCTAGACTCTTAATGAAATCAAAATTAGCTCTGCTATTCAACAGTGGAGAGAGGCAGTGGTGCAATTGGTGTTTCAGGTCCTCAAAGGGGGCCTATACCATCAGGTACAAATATCTGTCCCCAACCTCTCTCAATTCACTGGGTTTTGGAACCCATGCCCTTTGTCTAGCAAGTGCTACTTAGTTAATGGTGAGTACCTCTGTCTGAAAAGTCCCAACCTTATTAATCTTTTCTCATGTGAAGTTGTTCCAGACCCTGATCATTTGGGTTTTTTCCTGTGCCTTTGCCGATTCCAATACATTTTATTGAAGATGTGGTCATACCATGGATTTATATGAAGATAGAAAGGGGATAGATAATAAAACAGGAAATACTTTCCTAACGATTCCCAACATTCTGTTAGCTTTTTGATGGCTGTTGCACATTGGGTGGATGTTTTCAGAAAACTATCCAGAATGATCCCAAGATTTCTTTCTTGGATGGTGGCAACTGATTTGAACCCCATTATTTTGTATAACTGGATTATGTTTTCCAATGTGTTTTATTTTGCATGTATCAACCTTGATTTTCATCTGCCATTTTCTTGCCCAGTCATCCAGTTTTGTAAAATCCCTTTGTAACTTTTTGCAGTCTGTTTTAAACTTAGCTACCTTGAGTAGTTTTTTATCATCTGCAAATATTGCCATCTCACTATTTGCCCCTTTTTTCCAGATCATTTATAAATATGTTTAACAGTACTGGTCCCAGTACAGACCCCAGAACACCACTATTTACCTCTCTCTATTCTAAAGACTGACCATTTATTTGTTCCAAAACCTCCTTTAATGACATCTTAATCAGGGACAGTTCCTCAGATTAACTCTGATCACCCAGTGGCCTCACAGATTATTTAGCAGGCTTCCTGCTTTTAATGTACTTTTTAAAAAATGTAAATTTGTAGTTATTGAACCAGGTGCATAGAAAAATAAAACAAACCTACCAATAAAAGTATGCTATTACCCTGTTTAAACCCTTAACAGACCAAAGAAATAGAAGAAAAAAGTCCCAAACCTGAATGTAGCCTCCAGGATTAACTCTCCAAGGGAGGGGAAAGTTCCAAAAGAGTTTTCGAAAAGTCTAAGTTCCAGTATTGGTGTAGATAATGGTACAGATTCGATCAAAGTCCCAGCCAAAGTAAACCTTACTGGGAAAAGCTACTTGGAACCAATCCATGGAAAAGTGTTCTACAAAAGTACAATCAGCATACACTGGGGAGCAAGGGAAAAAAATGGATTAAAAAAATGGGATACTCTGTATTGGAACTAAGTGAACTCCTAGGGAAAAGTGTTTTAAAAAATTGTTAAGCAAATAAAAAATATCAGTTCAGAATTGTCCTGGAGAAAAAAGTGTGTATAAAAGCCCAGGGAATCTTGGGAGAACAATGAAAAAATA